>NW_005054881.1:7348-16678 GCF_000277835.1 Geospiza fortis
GCCTGCGCATCCTGGGGACACACGGGGACATCAGGGACATGAGGGACATCAGGGGCATGAGGGACAGCAGGGGACATCGGGGACACAGCCGCTGCTGCAGCGCTGCCATCTCCTGCCGGATCTCCTCCTCCGCCTGGGCGTCCTGGGGACAGCAGGGACACGGGGACATCTGGGGACATGGGGACATCAGGGGCATGAGGGGACATGGGACATGTGGACAGCAGGGGACAGCAGGAGACACAGGACATGTCCAGGTGTGTCCAGGTATCCTGGGGCTTGCCCAGGCGTGCCAAGGTCTGCCCAGGTGTGCCCAGGTGTGCTGGGGCATGCCCAGGTGCACAGGGATGCCCAGGTATGCCCAGGTGTGCCCAGGCCATGCCCAGGTGTGCTGGATGTGCCCAGGCGTGCCCAGGATGTACCCAGGGTGAGCTGCGTGTGCCCAGGTGTGCTGGGTATGCCCAGGCATGTCCAGGTGTGTCCAGAGCATGCCCATGTGTACCCAGGCATGCCCAGGTGTGCCCAGGCCATGTCCAGGTGTACCCAGAGCGTGCCCAGGTGTGCCAGGTGTGCCCGGGTCTCACCTTGAGCTCCTCGGGCAGGTCGCTGTAGTCGATCTCAATCAGAGCCTCGCGGGCGTAGAGGCTGGAGCTGCGCTGGGAGCTGCCACCGGGGTCCTCACCGGTGCCACCACCCTGAGGGGACAATGGGGACAGTCAGAGTGACACAGGGACCTCACCCGTGCCACCACCCTGAGGGGACAATCAGAGTGACACAGGGTCCTCACCCGTGCCACCACCCTGAGGGGACAATGGGGACAGTCAGAGTGACACAGAGACCTCACCAGTGCCACCACCCTGAGGGGACAATGGGGACAGTCAGAGTGACACAGGGACCTCACCCGTGCCACCACCCTGAGGGGACAATCAGAGTGACACAGGGACCTCACCAGTGCCACCACCCTGAGGGGACAATCAGAGTGACACAGGGACCTCACCAGTGCCACCACCCTGACGGGACACATGGGACAATGGGGACAGTCAGAGTGACCCAGGAGGACAGGGGTGTCACAGGGGTGGCTCAGGGTGTCCCAGGTGTCACCTCCTCCTGGCTGATGTCGTCCATGGAGCCCCTGGCCAGCGGTAGCCAGGGGACAGGGGGTGACTCAGGGTGACACTGGGGTGGCTCAGGGTGTCACAGGAGGACGGGGGTGACACAGAGGTGGCTCAGGGGGACAGAAGGTGACCCAGGGTGTCACAGGGGTGGCTCAGGGTGTCCCAGGGGTGTCCCAGGTGTCACCTCCTCCTGGCTGATGTCGTCCATGGAGCCCCTGGCCAGCGGCAGGACAGGGATGACCCAGGAGGGCAGGGGTGGCTCAGGGTGACCCAGGAGGACAAGGGTGTCACAGGGGTGACCCAAGGTGTCCCAGGTGTCACCTCCTCCTGGCTGATGTCGTCCATGGAGCCCCTGGCCAGTGGTAGCCAGGGGACAGGGGGTGACTCAGGGTGACACTGGGGTGGCTCAGGGTGTCACAGGAGGGGTGACCAGGGGTGACCCAAGGTGACCCAGGGTGTCCCAGGGGTGTCCCAGGTGTCACCTCCTCCTGGCTGATGTCGTCCATGGAGCCCCTGGCCAGCGGCAGCCGGATGTCCTGCATCTTGCAGGCCTGCAGGAGGTTGTGGCGGTCGCTGCGCTTCTGCTCCAGCTTGGTCTCGATGGCCGTCACCTCCTTCTGCAGGTGGGTCATCTCCCTGGGGACAGGGACACGGGACATAGCAGGGGACATGGTGGGGACACAGGAACACGGTGTGGGGACAGGGGATGGGGACAGGGACACGGGGACATGGTGGGAACAGGGACATGGACAGGGAATGGGGACATGGTGCAGGGACCAGGACACAGGGACATGGTGGGGACAGGGACATGGGGACACGGCAGGGGACATGGTGTGGGGACAGGGACATGGGGACAGGGACACAGGGACAGGGAATGGAGACATGGACACAGGGACATGGTGGGGACAGGGTGTGGGGACACGGACATGGGACACAGCGGGGACATGGTGGGGACACGGTGTGGGGACATGGCAGGAGACAGGGACATGGCATGGGGGACAGGGACACGGGGACATGGCAGGGGACAGGGACACGGGGACATAGTACAGGGACATGGACTGGGAATGGGGACATGGTGTGGGGACAGGGACATGGGGACATGGAATGGAGACATGGTGTGGGAGACAGACACATGGGGACATGGCAGGGGGCACAGGGACATGGCAGGGGACACGCCCACCATGGACACGCCCACCATGGACACACCCACATGGCCCTTACTCCTCTTTCTAGCCCCACCCCTTTAGCCCCGCCCCACCTGATAGCCCCACCCCTTAACCGCACCCTCACTCTGGCCCTGCCTTTGACACCACCCTCATTGGCCCCACCCCTTTTGTTGGCTCCACCCCATCCATTGGTCCATCACCCCTGTTGGCCACACCCCCATTTGTAAGTCACACCCCCTCATTGGCCCCACCCCTTTTGGCCCCGCCCTCACTTGTTGGCCCCGCCCAGCTTCTTGCGGATCTCGTCCATCTCGTGGTTTTTGTCGTTCACCTCCGACTTCTTGGCCAGGTGTTGGTTCTTGAGGTCCTGCAGCTGCGCCATCGTCTCGTCGATGATCTTCATGTGCCGCTGCTCCTCCTGGGGAAAAAACGGCCAGAAACGGGCAAAAATGGGCAAAAGAACCCAAAATTATCAATGGTCTTCATGTGACGCTGATCCTCCTGGAGAAACCACCCAAAAATGGTCAAAAGAACCCAAAAATGGACAAAAGAACCCAAAATTGTCAATGGTCTTCATGTGACACTGCTCCTCCTGGGGAAAAAACGGCCAGAAATGGGAAAAATGGGCAAAAGAACCCAAAATTATCGATGGTCTTCATGTGACGCTGTTCCTCCTGCAAAACCACCCAAAAATGGACAAAAGAACCCAAAAATGGTCAAACGAACCCAAAATTATCAATGGTCTTCATGTGACACTGCTCCTCCTGGGGAAAAAACGGCCAGAAACGGGTAAAAATGGGCAAAAGAACCCAAAATTGTCGATGGTCTTCAGGTGATTTCTCTCTAGTCTTGTGTTTTCTGGGCAGGAAAGCCGTCTGTAGTCAAGAGGGTCATGAACACCCAAGGAACAGCATCCCAGTCAAGGGCAGCCCAGCCCAGGACCATCCTGTGTCCCAAGAGATGGTTCTTGGGCCATACATGGAGAGGTGAAAATCTGCAGGGGGTGTATCCTGAGTGTGGCTACCTCACTGTGCTGTGAAACCGTGGAGCAGAGTGATTGGTGGATGGACAGGAGCAGGTGAAGATCCCAGGAATGGGGTGCTGGATGTCTCCTCTACCCCTGAGGACATCCCAACCCCAAGTTTGGCACTGCAGAGCAACTACAGGAGCCCCAAATTGTCCCTGCTCTGGGACTGTGAGCTGAGAGGTGATGGAGAAAGGGAAGTTGAGGGGAGTACTGAGGTTTATCCCATGCCCAGGATGCAGGGACAGGCTGGAGAGGCTGGATCATCCAGTGCTGTAGCTGCCTCCCCCCAGGACAGTCCCTGGCTGTGTGCGCAGGCACTTGTGGGAATTTCCCTCTCAAGCCTTTCTGGTTTCAGTTTCCAGTTGCAGGACTTAGGGAACGTTTCCTTCCCTGCCTGCAGTAGCAGAAGGCATCAGGAGATCAGAAGACCTTCATGGTTCCATGGGCAAAACACTGGATAGCCTGGTTTTCTCTGGCCTTTTTGAGAACATGAACCCTGTGGCTGTTCTCTCTCTCCCAGCTTCACTTGAAGAAGCCCTGGAAATAACCCAAAAATGGACAAAAGAACCCAAAATAACCCAAAATTATTGATGATCTTCATGTGAAGCTGCTCCTCCTGAGAAACCAACAAAAATGGTCAAAATCACCCAAAAATGGACAAAAATGGACAAAATAACCCCGAAGTTATCAATGGTCTTCATGTGCTGCTGCTCCTCCTGGGGAAAATGTCCAAAAAAAACCCCAAAAAACCCCAAAACCTTCCTGACATTCTTGGTCTTGGCCTCATCCTTGTGCTCTCCCTGGTCCCACCTCAGGTCTTCTCCACCCTCAACCTCCCGAGACCCCAAAACACCTCAAACCCCCCCCAAAAAATCCCAAAAGAACCCACAAGAACCCAAAGACCCCAAACCTTCTTGAGCTTCTCTATCTCTCCTGTCCTTTGGACCCACCTCAAGTCTTCTCCACCATGGACCTCCCAAGACCCCAAAACACCTCAAAAACCCCAGAAAAAAACCTCAAAAAGTCCCAAAAAACCCAAAGGAACCCAAAACCTTCTTGAGCTTCTCCACCTCTGGTCCTTCTGCTCTCCCTGGTCTCACCTCAGGTCCTCCTCATCATGGACCTCCTGAGACCCCAAAAAACCTCAAAAAGCCCCAAAAGAACCCAAAGGAACCAAAAAACCCCAAACCTTCTTGAGCTTCTCGATCTCGGCCTCGTCCTTGCGCACGCCCTGCTCCCACATCAGCACCTTCTCCTGGTCCTCCCGCAGCTGGTTGCGCTCGAAGTCCAGCTGGATGCCCAGGCGCGTCTTCTGGTTCTCGAACTCCAGCCTGGGGGGACACCACAGGGGTTCCTCACAGGTTCTTGGAGGTTCTTGAGAGGTTTTTTTGGGATCTCTGCAGTGTTTCTGGGGTCACTGAGTGTTTTTTTGGGGTCTCTAAGGGGTTTTGGAGGTCCTTGAAGACGTTTTCTGGGGTTCTTGATGTTTTCTTGGGGGCCTCTGAGAGGTTTTTTGGGGTTCCTGAGAAGTTCTTGGATGTTCTTGAGATGTTTGTTGGGGTTCCTCAGAGGTTTTTTGGCATCTCTGAGAGGTTTTGTGGGGTCTCTGAGGGATTTTGGAGGTCCTTGAGATGGTTTTTGGGGTTCCTCAGGGGTTTTTGGGTTCTTGAGATGCTTTTTGAGGTTCCTGAGAGGATTTTTGGGGTTTCTGAGGGATTTTTGAAGTTCTTGAGATGTTTTCTTGGATTCTTAAGAAGTTTTTTGGGGTTCCTGAAGAGTTTTTTGGGGTCCCCAAGAGATTTTTGAGGTTCTTGAGAGGCTTTTTGGGGTTCCTCAGGGTTTTTTTGGGGTCTCCAAGAGATTTTTGGGGTTCCTGAGAGGTTTCTTGGGGTCCCCAAGAGATTTTTTACATTCTTGAGATGTTTTTTGGGGTCCCTCAGAGGATTTTTTTGGGGTGCCCTGAGGGTTTTTTGGGGCTCTTGAGGGATTTTTTGGGATTCCTCAGAGGTCTTTTGAGGTCCTTGAGGGTTTTTTGGGGTCTTTGAGGGGTTTTTGGGGTCTCTGAGAAGGTTTTTGGGGTCCCTGAGGGGTTTTTGAGGTCTCTGAGAAGTTTTTTGGGGTCTCTGAGGGGTTTTGGGGGTCTCTGAGGGGTTTTTGGGGTGCCCTGACCTTTTCTTGGCGATCTCGTTCTGCCTCTTGACCTTCTCCTCCTCGAACTCCCGAATGTTCCTGACCCCGATCTCGCGGCAGAACTCCTCAAACACCTCGTCCTCCACCTGGAGGGGGAAAGGGTCAGGAACCCCAAAATCCTCCCCCAAAAAAACCCAAATTCCACCCAAAAATCTCCCCCCAAATCCTCCAAACCCCTCCCAAAATCCTCCCCCAAACCCCCTAAATCTGGGGGACCCCAAAATTGCCCAAATCCTCCTAAAAATCCACCCAAATCCCCCAATTTCCCCCCAGAATCCTTCAAATCTGGACAATCCCAAAAATCCCCCAAAATCCTCCCCCAAAACCCCAAATTCCACCCCAAAAATCTCCCCCAAAATCTTCCAAATCCCTCCCAAAATCCTCCTCAAAAATCCCCCAAAAATCTCTTCACAAATAGTCCTAAAATCCCCAAATCTGGGGGACCCCCGAATCCCCCGACCACCCCTAAAACCCCCCCAAAATACCTCAAATCTCCCCCAAATCCACCCCAAAATCCCTCCTCAAAAATCCCCAAATCTGGGGGACCCCAAAATTCTCCAAATCCCCCCAAAATCCCCCAGATCTCCCCAAATTTTCCCAAAACTGAGGGAATTTCTCCCCCAAATTGCCAGAATTTCTGCCCAAATCCAGGATTTTTCCCCAAATTTGGGGGCATTTTTCCCAAATTTGGGGGAATTTCACCCCAAACCTGTGGAATTCTTCCCAAACCCAGAATTTTTCCCCAAAATCAGGGATTTTTCCCAAAATCGGAGGAATTTCTTCCCAAACCAGGGATTTTTTTTTCCCAAAATTACGGAATTTTCCCCCGAAACTGGAAGAATTTCACCCCAAAACTGTGATTCTTTTCCAAAAATGGGAAAATTTCTCCCCAAATTTGGATGAATTTCTGCCCCAAACCTGTGATTTTTTCACATAACTGGGAGATTTTTTCCTAAAACCAGGACTTTTCCCCAAATTTGGGGAATTTCTCCTCAAAATCAGGGATTTTTTCCCCAAAACTGTGGGAATTTTCCCCAAAACTAGAATGATTTTTTTCCCCTAAATCAGTGGAATTTTCCCCTAAAACCACGGAATTTGTCCCAAAAATCAGGGATTTTTTCCCAAAATTGGAAGAATTTCTCCCCAGAACTGGGGGAAATTTACCCAAATTTGGGAGAATTTTCCCCCCAAACCAGGGATATTTTTTCCTGAAAATTTGGATTTTTTTTTCCCAAAACTGGGGCAATTTTCCCCCAAATTTGGCAGAATTTTACCCCAAAACTGCGAGGGATTTCTTTCCAAATTTGGGGAAATTTCTCCCTCTAAACCAAGGATTTTTTTTCCCCCAAACCAGGAGTTTTTTCCCAAAAATTGGGATTTTTATTCCCCAAATTTGCCAGAATTTTCCCCAAATCGGGTGAATTTTTCCCCAAAACTGGCAGAACTTTCCTCAAAATTGGGATTTTTTTGCCCCCAAAACAGGGATTTTTTTCCCCAAAAAAATGGGATTTTTTTCCCCAAACTGGGGGGATTTTTTTTCCCCAAAATTCTGCAATTTTCCCCCAACCCCAGAATTTGCCCAAAATATCCCAAATTTGCCCCAAACCTGGTTCATTTTCTCCTTGAGGTCCTTCATCTCCCGCTCCCGGCCCTGGATGATTCGTTTGATGTCGTTGATGCGCGGCCCAAAATTGGCCAATTCGCTCTCCAGCTTGGACTTCTCCTGGAAAAACGGGGGAAAAATGGGAAAAAATGGGAAAATTGCGAGAAAAATGGGTAAAAAATGGGAAAATTGGAAGAAAAATGATTAAAAAATGGGGGAAAATTGGGGAAAAATGGGATCAAAATCCAGTTCTGAATCCCAAAATCGCCTCCCCAAACCCCAAAATTCCGATTATTTTTTCCACCAAAATCCAGATTTTTCAACCAAAATCCCTTTTTTTTACCCCAAATCTGAGCTTCACCTACAGCTTGAGCGCCAGGTCACTTTGGGAATACTTGATGGGGGAATTTCCCCCCAAGATTCAGATTTATTTCCCAAAAATTAACTTTTTTTTCCCCATAAATTCTCTTTTTTCCCCAAAATTCACTTTTTTCCCAAAAATTCACATTTTTTGTCCCCAAAATTCACTTTTTTCCCCTCAAAATTCAGATTTTTTTTTCTCCAAAAATCACATTTTTCCCCCCAAAATTCACATTTTTGTCCAAAAAAATTCCGATTTTTTTCCCAAATTTTTCAGATTTTTTTTTTCTCCAAAAATCACTTTTTTTCCCCCCAAAATTCACATTTTTGTCCAAAAAAATTCCGATTTTTTTCCCAAATTTTGGATTTTTTTCCCCCAAAATTCCCATTTTTTCCCAAAATCCCCTTTTTTCGCCCCAAATCCGTGTCCCACCTGCAGGTTCAGGGCCAGGTGCCGGGTCTTGGTCTGCTCCAGGTCACTTTGGGAATATTTGAGGCGCATTTGGAGCCCGTGGGCCTGGGACTGCACCTGGCGCAGCTCGGCCTCCTTGCGCTTGGCCTTCATCTGCTCCTGGATTGGGGAGAAAACGCGGGAATTTGGGAAAAACGGGAAAAAAATGGGAGAAAAATGGGAATTTGGGGGAGAAATGGGGAAAAAATGGGGGAAAATGGGGAAAAAATGGGGGGGAAAAATGGGGGGAAAATGGGAATTTGGGGATGCAGCTCCATGTCCTTGTGGTTGGTCTTCATCTGCTCCTGGATTGGGGAGAAAACGCGGGAATTTGGGAAAAATGGGAGAAAAATGGGAATTTGGGGGAGAAATGGGGGGAAAATGGGGAAAAATGGGGAAAAAATTTTTGGGGTCCCACCTTGAGCTCCTTGATCAGCCTCTCCTTCTCCTTGAGCTTGTCTGGGGTCAGTTTGGGGTTTTTAGGCTCAGTTTTGAGTTTTTAGGCTCAGGTTTGAGTTTTAGGCTCAGTTTAGGGTCAGTTTTTGGTTTCTGGGCTCAGTTTTGGGGTCCCACCTTGAGCTCCTCGGTCAGCTGCTCCTTCTTCTCCTTGAGTTTGTCTGGGGTCAGTTTGGGGTTTTTAGGCTCAGATTTGGGTTTTAGGCTCAGGTTTGGGTGTTAGGCTCAGTGTTTTTAGGGTCTTTGGGGTCCCACCTTAATCTCCTCGGTCAGCCGCTCCTTCTTCTCCTTGAGCTTGTCTGGGATCCATTTGGGGTTTTTGGGGTTTGCCTGGGGTTTTTAGGCTCAGGTTTGGGTTTTTAGGGTCAGTTCTGGGTTTTAGGATCAGTTTTAGGCTCGGGTTTGAGGTTTTAGGCTCAGTTTTGGGCTCAGTTTTGGGGTTCCACCTTGAGCTCCTCAGTCAACCTCTCCTTCTCCTTGAGCTTGTTTGGGGTCACTTTGGGGTTTTTAGGCTCAGGTTTGAGTTTTAGGATCAGTTTTAGGCTCAGTTTTGGGTTTTTGGGCTCAGTTTTAGGCTCAGTTTTGGGTTTTTGGGCTCAGTTTTAGGCTCAGTTTTGGGCTCAGTTTTGGGGTCAGTTTTGGGTTTTTGGGCTCAGTTTTGGGCTCAGTTTTAGGCTCAGTTTTGGGGTCCCACCTTGAGCTCCTCGGTCAGCCGCTCCTTCTTCTCCTTGAGTTTGTCCACGGCCTTCTCATCCCAGCGCCGCGCTTTGGCCTTGAGGTCACTGGCACCGCCCGAGATCACCCCCGACTTCTGGAACAGCGTCCCGTCCAGGGCCACCGTCTGTGGGACATCAACAGGGACATTGGGGACATCCATGGGACACCATGGACTGCTGGAACAGCATCCCGTCCAGGGCCACCGTCTGTGGGACATTGGGGACATCACTGGGGACATTGGGGACATC
>NW_005054881.1:19038-20502 GCF_000277835.1 Geospiza fortis
GCGTGGCCGCAGGCGAACTGCAGCGCCTTCTTGATGTGGGGGGGCTCGTAGCGAATCACATCGATCACCAGCTTGGCCCCCCGCAGCTCCCGCAGCTTCTCGTCCGTGGGTTTCACCTGAATCCCCAAAAATTGGGGGTGAAAAACACAAAAAATGGGGTCAGGATCACAAATTGGGGTTAAAACCCCAAAATTGGAGGTGAAAAACTCCAAAAAATGGGGTCAGGATCTCATATTCGGGTTAAAACCCCCAAATTGGAGGTGAAAAACTCCAAAAAATTGGGTCAAACTCCACCCCCGCAGCTTCTCATCCGTGGGTTTCACATAAATCCCCAAAAATTTGAGTTAAAAATCCCAAAATGGGCACCCAAAACCACCCCCAAATCCCAGCTTGGCCCCCACGCAGGTTCTCGTCTGTGGGTTTCACCTGAATCCCGAAAATCGGGGGTGAAAAACACAAAAAATGGGGTCAGGATCACAAATTGGGGTCAAAATCCCAAAATCGGGGGTGAAAAACACAAAAATGGGGTCAAACTCCACCCCCTGCAGCTCCCACAGCTTCTTGTCTGTGGGTTTCACATAAATCCCCAAATATTTGGGGAGGTGAAAAACTCCAAAAAATGGGGTCAGGATCTCATATTCGGGTTAAAACCCCCAAATTGGAGGTGAAAAACTCCAAAAAATTGGGTCAAACTCCACCCCCGCAGCTTCTCATCCGTGGGTTTCACATAAATCCCCAAAAATTTGAGTTAAAAATCCCAAAATGGGCACCCAAAACCAGCCCCAAATCCCAGCTTGGCCCCCACGCAGCTTCTCGTCTGTGGGTTTCACCTGAACCCCGAAAATCGGGGGTGAAAAACACAAAAAATGGCGTCAGGATCACAAATTGGGGTCAAAATCCCAAAATCGGGGGGGAAAAAAACAAAAATGGGGTCAAACTCCACCCCTGCAGCTCCCACAGCTTCTTGTCTGTGGGTTTCACATCAATCCCCAAATATTTGGGGGGAAAAACCCTAAAAATGGGGTTAAACCCCACCGCTGAAGGTTCTTGTCTTTTGGTTTCACCCAAATCCCAAAAATTGGAGGTGAAAAATCCCAAATCAGGGAACCCAAACCACCCCGCAGCTCCCACAGCTTCTCATCGGTGAGCTTCACCCAAATCCCAAAAATTGGGGGTGAAAAACCCCAAAAATGGGCACCCAAATCCCCTACACAGCTTCTCGCCCATGGGTTTCACCTGAATCCCAAAAAATTGGGGTTAAAAATCCCAAAAATGGGGTCAAATTCCAGCCCACAGTTCCCGCAGCTTCTCATCCGTGGGTTTCACTAAAATCCCAAAAATTGGGGGTGAAAAACCCCAAAAATGGGGTCAGAACCCCAAAATCGGGGGTTAAAATCCCAAAAATGGGGTCAGGATCTCAAATCAGGGGTCAAAACCCCAAAATCCAGGGTGAAAACCCCAAAA
>NW_005054881.1:20925-24664 GCF_000277835.1 Geospiza fortis
CCCAAAAATGGGGTCAAATTCCAGCCCATAGCTCCCGCAGCTTCTCATCCGTGGGTTTCACTAAAATCCCAAAAACTGGGGTGAAAAACCCAAAAATTGAGTCAGGACCTCAAATTCTGGTTAGAATCCCAAAATTTGGGGTTAAAAACCCCAAAAATGGGGTCAGAACCCCAAAATCGGGGGTTAAAATCCCAAAAATGGGGTCAGGATCTCAAATCAGGGGTCAAAACCCCAAAATCCAGGGTGAAAACCCCAAAAATGGGCACCAAAATCCCCTACACAGCTTCTCGTCCATGGGTTTCACCTGAATCCCAAAAAATTTGGGGTTAAAAATCCCAAAAATGGGGTCAAATTCCACCCCACAGTTCCTGCAGCTTCTCATCTGTGGGTTTCACTTAAATCCCAAAAATTGGGGGTGAAAAACCCCAAAAAATGGGGTCACGATCTCAAATTCGGGTTAGAATCCCAAAATTGGGGGTGAAAAACCCCAAAAATGGGGGTCAGAAACCCAAAATCAGGGGTTAAACCCCAAAATTGGGGGGGTTAAAAACCCCAAAATGGGCACCCAAATTCCCCCCGTGGTTTCACTTAAGGGGCTTCACAAATTCCTCCGTGGGCTTCACTTAAATCCCCAAAATTTGGGGTTAAAAACCCCAAAAATGGGGTCAGAACCCCAAAATCGGGGGTTAAAATCCCAAAAATGGGGTCAGGATCTCAAATCAGGGGTCAAAACCCCAAAATCCAGGGTGAAAACCCCAAAACAGGGCACCCAAATCCCCTCCACAGTTTCTGCAGCTTCTCCTCCGTGGATTTTACCTAACCCCCAAAAAATTTGGGGTTAAAAACCCCAGAAATGGGGTCAGAATCCTAAAAAAAAAGGAGGGTTAGAAACCCAAAGATGGGGTCACGATGATAAACTGAGATCAAAACCCCAAAATTGGGGGTTAAACCCCAAAACAGGGGGGGGTAAAAACCCCAAAAAATGGGGTTAAAGCCCACCCTGCAGCTTCTCATCTGTGGGTTTCACCTGAATCCCAAAACTTGGGGGTGAAAAACCCCAAAAATGGGGTCAGAACCTCAAAACTATGCAGTTATAAATCCCAAAACGGGCACCCTGACCCCAAAGATGCTTTTAGGGTTTTCACTGACCCCAAAGCTGCTTATAGGGTTTTTATTGCCCCCAAACCCCATTTTAGGGTTTTCACTGACCCTATAGCCTGTTTTAGGGTTTTCAATGAGCCCAAACCCCATTTTAGGATTTCTCCTGACCCCAAACCCCCTTTTTAGGGTTTTCAATGCCCCCAAATCCCCTTTAGAGTTTTCACTGACCCTAAAGTCTGTTTTGGGGTTTTCAATGACCCTAAACCCCTTTTAGGGTTTCTCCTGCCCTTTTGGGGTCCCACCTCGAGGCAGTCGAGGGGCAGGAAGGTCTCAGCCACCCAACATCCCTCTGTAGGGTTTCTCCTGACCCCAAACCACATTTCAGGCTCCTTGCTGACCCCAAACTCTGTTGTAGGGTTTTCACAGACCCTAAATCTGGTTTTAGGGTTTCTCCTGCCCTTTTGGGGTCCCACCTCGAGGCAGTCGAGGGGCAGGAAGGTCTCGGTTACCTGCTGACCCCAAACCCTGCAGTAAGGCATCTCCTGCCCCCAAAGCTGGTTTTGGGGTTTTCTCTGACCCCAAACACCCTTTTAGGGTTTCTCCTGACCCCAAATCCTCTTTTAGGGTTTTCACAGACCCCAAACCCTGTTTTAGGGTCGCACCTCGAGGCGGTCGAGGGGCAGGAAGGTCTCAGTTACCCATATGGTGATGTAGGGTTTTCTCTGACCCCAAAGCTGATTTTAGGGTTTTCACAGATCCTAAAGCTGATTTTAGGGTTTTCACAGATCCCAAATCTGGTTTTAGGGTTTCTCCCGCCCTTTTGGGGTCCCACCTCGAGGTAGTCGAGGGGCAGGAAGGTCTCGGGCTCCCCGCGCTGCTCCTTGATGTACTGGATGCAATCCCTGCCCGTCTTCTCCGAGTCCACGATGATGGCGTCCATGTTCTTGCCCAGCACCTTGGTCACGGCGATCTGGTACTTCTTCTGCGTGGGCTGGCACAGGTCAAAGAGGCGGCCGTACTGCGGGATTTGGGGCTTTTATAGGGTCAGTTATGGGGTCAGGGACACCGGCAATGGGGTTGGGTTCTTCTGCGTGGGCTGGCACAGGTCAATGAGGCGCCCGTACTGCGGGATTTGGGGTTTTTATAGGGTCAGTTATGGGGTCAGGTATGGGGTATGGGGTCAGGGATATGGGGGATATCAGTTATGGGGTCAGGGATAGCAGTTATGGGGTCAGGGACACCGGCAATGGGGTTGGGTTCTTCTGCGTGGGCTGGCACAGGTCAATGAGGTGCCCGTACTGCGGGTATAGGGTCAGGTATGGGGTCAGTTATGGGGTCAGTTATGGGGTCAGTTATGGGGTATGGGGTCAGGGATAGCAGTTATGGGGTCAGGGATGTCAGTTATGGGGCAGGGACACCGGCAATGGGGTTGGGTTCTTCTGCGCGGGCTGGCACAGCTCAATGAGGCGCCCACACTGAGGGGATTGGGGTTTTTATAGGGTTTTTTATAGGATCAGTTATCGGGTGTGGCGTCAGGGATATTTTTGGCGCAGTTTTGGGTCAGTTTTTGGGGTGTTTAGGGTCAGTTACTGGGGGGGTCTTAGGGCTGTTTCTGGGCAGGTTTCGGCGCAGTTTCTGGGGGGTTTTTGGTGCAGTTTTGGGTCATTTTCTGGGGGTGTTCTGGGTCAGTTTTGGGGTACGTTTCTGGGGGTATTTTGGGTCAGTTTTTGGAGTGTTTTGGGTCAGTTTTTGGGGTGTTTTGGTGCAGTTTCTGGGGGTATTTTGGGTCAGTTTTTGGGGTGTTTTGGGTCAGTTTTTGGTATGTTCAGGGTCAGTTTTTGGGGTGTTTTCGGCGCAGGTTTTGGGGTGGTTTGGCTCAGTTTTGGGGTACATTTCTGGGGGTATTTTGGGTCAGTTTTTGGGGTGTTTGGGGTCAGTTTCTGGGCTGTTTTGGTGCAGCTTCTGGGGGTATTTTGGGTCAGTTTTGGGGTACATTTCTGGGGCTATTTTTGGTCACTTTTGGGGTGTTTTGGGTCAGTTTTTGGGGTGTTTGGGGTCAGTTTCTGGGCTGTTTTGGTGCAGCTTCTGGGGGTATTTTGGGTCAGTTTTGGGGTACATTTCTGGGGCTATTTTTGGTCACTTTTGGGGTGTTTTGGGTCAGTTTTTGGTGTGTTCAGGGTCAGTTTTGGGGTGTTTTGGTGCAGGTTTTGGGGTGGTTTGGGTCAGTTTCTGGGGGTATTTTGGGTCAGTTTTTGGTGTGTTCAGGGTCAGTTTTTGGGGTGTTTTCGGCGCAGTTTTTGGCGTGCTCAGGGTCACTTTGGGGCCTGCCCTCACCACGGAGCCGGGGTAGAGGCGTTTGATGCTGTCCATGATCTCGGCCTTGCGCTGCTGCCGGCTGCTCTCCTGGCGGTCGATGCGCGCGTCCCCGAGCTGCTCCATCACCTGGTTCAGCTCCTTGTTGATCTCGTCGATGCGGCGCTTGGCCAGCTCCACCTCCTCGGTCAGCTCCCCCTCCAGGCGCTTCTGCTCCTCCAGGGACTGCCTGGGGGGAGAAAGGGGGGTTTGGGGGTGAAAAATGGGGAGAAAACGGGGTTTGGGGTGATTTGGGTCCTAGAGCTGCTTCTGCTCCTCCAGGGAT
>NW_005054881.1:25018-25970 GCF_000277835.1 Geospiza fortis
GAGAAAGGGGGTTTGGTGGGAGTTTGGGGGGTTTGGGGGGCTGATCTCTCACCCTCTGACAGGAACGGGGATGTGGGGATGACCTGGGGACACTCCAGCCCCCTTGGGGACACTTTGGGGACACTCCAACCCCCCTGGTGACACACCAGCCCTCCTGGTGACACCCTGGGGATACTCCACCCTCCCTGGGGACACCTTGGGGACACCCAGATCCCCCTGGTGACACTCCAGCCCCCCTGGGGACACCTTGGGGACACTCCAGCCCCCCTGGGGACACCTTGGGGACACTCCAGCCCCCCTGGGGACACCCTGGGGACAGTCACGCACTTGCTGGTGGCGATGTACTCCTCGAGCTTCTCAATGCGCTTCTGGTTCTCCTCGATCTCCCTCAGCTTCTGCTTGATCTTGGCCTGTGGACAGCGAGGACAGGTGGGGACAGGTGAGCTCAGGTGTGTCCAGGTGGGCTCAGGGGACAGTTTGGGGACAGTGTGGGGTCTCACCTCGGTCTCCACCTTCTTCCTCTCCTCCAGGTCCAGCCGGTCCTGGTCGGCTTTCTGGTCGCGGTTGAACTTCTCGAGCTCCTGGGCCAGCGTGGCCGCGCGCTTGCTGGCCTCCTCCTTCAGCCGGTGGTACTTCTTCACCGGGGGGGACACGGGGTCAGGGCTCCTGGTGCTCCTGCATCCATCCCAAACCCCAAACCCCAAACCCCGCCTGTCCCACCACACCTGCTTCTCCTGCATCCCAAACCCCAAACCCCACCTGTCCCACCATCCCTGCCTCTCCTGCATCCCAAACCCCAAACCCCACCTGTCCCACCACACCTGCTTCTCCTCCACCGCCAGCCCCCTCCCCCACCACCCCTGCCTCTCCTGCATCCCAAACCCCAAACCCCACCTGTCCCACCACACCTGCTTCTCCTGCATCCATCCCAAACCCCAAACCCTGCCTGTCC
>NW_005054881.1:26287-32918 GCF_000277835.1 Geospiza fortis
TCCTCCATCCCTCCCAAGCCCCCAAACCCCCACTGTCCTACCTCTGGCTCTCCCCCATCCCTCCCAAACCCCACCTGTCCCACCACACCTGGTTCTCCTCCAGGGTCAGGTCTCTGCCCTGGCTCTGGCTCTCCTCCTCCATGCGTTCCTCGAACTCCTGCCTGGATTTCTCCACGCTCAGCATCTCCTTCTCCAGCTCGTCCATGTCGGCCTTGCGTTTCTTGTACTGCTTCTGGGCGTTCTGCAGCGACTTCCTGGCCGCCTCCAGCTTCTTGATCTTGTGCGACGTGTTCTCCTTGGCCTTGATGTACTGCGGCCGCTTCTGGTTCAGCTCCGAGTCCTTCTCCCTGGGGAGCACCTCACGTGGGTTTGGGGTTTGGGTCCGGTTTGGGTTTGGGTCCGGTTTGGGCGTGGGTCCAGTTTGAGGTTTGGGCCTGGGTTTGAGTTTTGGGCCTGGGTTTGGGGTTTGGGCCTGGTTTGGGGTTTGGGCCTGGTTTGGGGTCTGTACCTGGTTTGGGGTTTGGGCCTGGTTTGGGGTTTGGGCCTGGTTTGGGGTCTGTACCTGGTTTGGGGTTTGGGCCTGGTTTGGGGTTTGGGCCTGGTTTGGGGTCTGTACCTGGTTTGGGGTTTGGGCCTGGTTTGGGGTTTGGGCCTGGTTTGGGGTCTGTACCTGGTTTGGGGTTTGGGCCTGGTTTGGGGTTTGGGCCTGGTTTGGGGTCTGTACCTGGTTTGGGGTTTGGGCCTGGTTTGGGGTTTGGGCCTGGTTTGGGGTCTGTACCTGGTTTGGGGTTTGGGCCTGGTTTGGGGTTTGGGCCTGGTTTGGGGTCTGTACCTGGTTTGGGGTTTGGGCCTGGTTTGGGGTTTGAGTCCGGTTTGGGTTTGGGTCCAGTTTGGGGTTTGGGCCCGGTTTGGGGTTTGGGCCTGGTTTTGGGGTTTGGGCCTGGTTTTGGGGTTTGGGCCTGGTTTTGGGGTTTGGGCCTGGTTTTGGGGGTTTGGGCTGGTTTTGGGGTTTGGGCCTGGTTTTGGGCCTGATTTGGGGTTTGAGTCCAGTTTGCGGTTTGGGCCTGGCTTGGGGTTTGTAGCTGGTTTTGGGTTCTGTGCCCCGTTTTGGGGTTGGTACCCAGTTTGGGGTTTGGTGCATCCTTCCCTTCCTGTTTTGGAGCCCCTCCCCTATAGAGACAGGCTGGGAAAGCCGGGATTGTCCAGCTGGGGTGGGATGAGACTCGGAACCCCCTGGACTGGGAACGTTTCCCTGCCTATGGAAACAGAACTTAAACCTGGTTTTTAAATATTCCAACCCAAAGAATTCCAGGGTTTTGGAGCCTCTCTGCCATAGGAGACAGGCTGGGATTGTCCAACATTTAGAACCACCTGGACTGGGAAGGTGTCCCTGTCCATGGAACCAGAATTTAAACCTG
Organism: Geospiza fortis; assembly: GCF_000277835.1. Classification (NCBI taxonomy): domain Eukaryota; kingdom Metazoa; phylum Chordata; class Aves; order Passeriformes; family Thraupidae; genus Geospiza; species Geospiza fortis. The sequence continues at coordinate 27,706 of NW_005054881.1, forward strand.
GTTTTTAAATATTCCAACCCAAAGAATTCCAGGGCTTTGGAGCCCCTGTGCCATGGAGACAAGCTAGGATTGTCCAAGATTACAAAGCTGGGATTGTCCAAGATTTAGAAAGCTGGAATTGTCCAAGATTTGGAATCACCTGGTCTGGGAAGGTGTCCCTGCCCATGGAACCTGGATGAGAACTTAAACCTGGTTTTTAAATATTCCAACCCAAAGAATTCCAGGGTTTTGGAGCCCCGGTGCCACAGAGACAGGCTGGGATTGTCCAAGATTACAAAACTGGGATTGTCCAAGATTTGGAACCACCTGGACTGGGAAGGTGTGAAGGTGTCCCTGCCCACAGAACCTGGGTGAGAATTTAAACCTGGTTTTTAAACATTCCAACCCAAAGAATTCCAGGTTTTCCCACCCAAACCAGTCCAGGGTTTTGGAGCCCCTGTGCCACAGAGACAGGCTGGGAAAGCTGGGATTGTCCATTTGTGACCAGATAATGCTTGGAACCACCTGGACTGGGAAGGTTTGACGGTTCCCTGCCCATGGAACCTGGATGGGAATTTAAACCTGGTTTTAAATATTCCCAAGCCAAAGAATTCCAGGGTTTTGGAGCTCCTCTGCCATGGAGACAGGCTGGGAAAGCTGGGATTGTCCAGCTGGGATTGTCCAGCTTGGAACCACCTGGTCTGGGAAGGTCTGACGCTGTCCCTGCCCGTGGAACCCGAATGAGAATTCAAACTTGATTTTGAAACATTCCAACCCAAACAATTCCACTTTTTCCCACCCAAACCATCCCAATTTTTGCCATTTCCACCCCAAACTCCCAGGCTGCTCACTTGATCTCCTTCTCGATCTGCTGCTGCTCCCTCATCATCTTGCCCAGCTCCTTCTTGCGGTCCTTGAGCTCGTCCTCCACCCTGTCCATCCTCTTCTTGTCCTTGTCGATCTCGCGGTTCTTCAGCCCCAGCTCCTTGTTGAGCTTCTCGATCTCGGCCTCGTTGTGGAAGAGTTTGAAGAGCTGCAGCTGCACCTGCGCCCGAACCACCTCGTCCTTGAGCCGCTGGTACCGGTCAGCCTGGGCGGAAAAGGGGTCAGAGGGGGTTAGGGGGGGTTAGGCCTGGTTCTGGCCAGGAGCTGCTCAGACCCAGGACTTGGGCCTGGTTCTGCTCAGGAGCTGCTCAAACCCAGGGCTTGGGCCTGGTTCTGGCCAGGAGCTGCTCAAACTTGGACCTGGTTCTGCTCAGGAGCTTCTTAAACCTGGGGTTTGGGCCTGGTTCCACTCAGGAGCTGCTCAGAGCTGGGACTTGGGTCTGGTTCCACTCAGGAGCTGCTCAGAGCTGGGCCTTGGGTCTGGTTCCGCTCAGGAGCTGCTCAGAGCTGGGCCTTGGGTCTGGTTCCGCTCAGGAGCTGCTCAGAGCTGGGCCTTGGGTCTGGTTCCGCTCAGGAGCTGCTCAGAGCTGGGCCTTGGGTCTGGTTCCGCTCAGGAGCTGCTCAGAGCTGGGCCTTGGGTCTGGTTCCGCTCAGGAGCTGCTCAGAGCTGGGCCTTGGGTCTGGTTCCGCTCAGGAGCTGCTCAGAGCTGGGCCTTGGGTCTGGTTCCGCTCAGGAGCTGCTCAGACCCAGGACGGGGGACTGGTTCTGCTCAGGAGCTTCTCAAACTCAGGGCTTGGGCCTGACTTTGCTCAGGAGCTGCTCAGACCCAGGACGCGGGACTGGTTCTGCTCAGGAGCTGCTCAAAGCTGGGGTTTGGGCTGGGCCTAGGCCTGGCTCTGTCCAGGAGCTTCTCAAACTTGGGCCTGGGCCTGCTCAGGAGCTGCTCAAAGCTGGGACTTGGGTGTGGTTCCGCTCAGGAGCTGCTCAGACCCAGGGCTTGGACCTGGTTCTGCTCAGGAGCTTCTCAAACTCAGGGCTTGGGCCTGACTTTGCTCAGGAGCTGCTCAGACCCAGGACGTGGGACTGGTTCTGCTCAGGAGCTGCTCAAAGCTGGGGTTTGGGCTGGGCCTAGGCCTGGCTCTGTCCAGGAGCTTCTCAAACTTGGGCCTGGGCCTGCTCAGGAGCTGCTCAAAGCTCGGACTTGGGCCTGGGCCTGGCCAGACGTTCCCAGTCCTGGTTCTGCCCAGGAGCTGCTCAAACTCAGGCCTTGGGCCTGGAACTTCTCGAGCCTGGGGTTTGGGCCTGGCTCTGGCCAGGAGCTTCTGGAGTTCAGGGTCCGTGCAGAAACTTCCCAGCATTGCCAAAACTCACTTTTCCCAAGGTTCCAAGCAATCCCAAACCTCTTTTTCCAGCATTGCAGGCATTCCCAAAATCCTTTTTTCCTGTGAATCCAACCATTCCCAAACCCCTCTTTCCCCAGCATTCCCAAACCCCATTTTCCCACGAGTTGAACCATTCCCAAACCCCTTTTTTCCTGTGAATCCAAGCATTCCCAAACCCCCTTTTTTTCCCCAAATTCCCATCCTTTCCCACCTCCTCCTTCTCCTGCTTGGCCTAATGCTCTTGGCAGCACAAACCCCTTTTTTCCCGTGAATCCAACCATTCCCAAAAGCCTTTTATCCTGGGATTCTGAGCATTCCCAAACCCCTCTTTTCCCAGAATTCAAAACCTTCCCCAAACCCCATTTTCCCCAGAATTCCCAGTCTTCCCAAACCCCTTTTTCCCCAGGACTCCAATCATTCCCCAAACCCCATTTTCCCACGAGTTGAACCATTCCCAAACCCCTTTTTTCCTGTGAATCCAACCATTCCCAAACCCCTTTTTTCCTGAAATTCCAGCGTTTCCACCTCCTCCTTCTCCTGCTTGGCCTCCTTGCGCTCAGCAGCACAAAACTCTTTTTTCCCGTGAATCCAACCATTCCCAAACTCCTCTTTCCCCAGCATTCCCAAACCCCATTTTCCCAGGATTCGGACCATTCCCAAACCCCTCTTTCCCCAGCATTCCCAAACCCCATTTTCCCAGGATTCTGACCATTCCCAAACCCCATTTCCCCAGGATTCTCACCCTTCCCAAACCCCCTTTTTTTGCCCAAATTCCCATCCTTTCCCACCTCCTCCTTCTCCTGCTTGGCCTCCTTGCGCTCGGCCGCGATGTTTTTCTTGCGGTGATAATTGAACTGCGTGTCCTCCTCGGCCTTGACCATCTCCTTCTTGCGCTTGTCGTACTCGGGGGCGAGTTCCCCCGAGCGGCTGATCTCCTCAAACAGGGCCGTGCGCTCCTTGGGGTTCTTCATGGCAATGGACTCCACTGCTCCCTGAAAAATGGGATCAAAAATGATCCTAAATCCCACAGGAAATGATCCTAAACCCCCGAGAATGAGGCCAAAACCCCTGCACAGTCAGGGGTCCCTAAATCCCTGGGGATCTCCTCAAACAGGGCCGTGCGCTCCTTGGGGTTCTTCACGGCGATGGACTCCACTGCTCCCTGCAGATACAGGGCCAGAAATGATCCTAAATCCTGTAGGAAATGATCCTAAATCCCTGCAGGGTCAGGGAAATCCCTAAATCCTAAAAGGGAATCCCTACATCCCTGGGGATCTCCTCAAATAGGGCTGTGTGCTCGTTGGGGCTCTTCATGGTGATGGACTCCACTGCTCCCTGAAAAAATAGGGTCAGAAATGTTCCTAAATTCTGTCAGAAAAGTTCCTAAATCCCTGAGAATGATCCCTAAATCCCTGCAGGGTCAGGGGTCCCTAAATCCCTGAGATGGATCCTTAAATCCCTGGGGATCTCCTCAAACAGGGCCGTGTGCTCTTTGGGGTTCTTCATGGCGATGGACTCCACTGCTCCCTGCAGAAAGAGGGCCAGAAATGATCCTAAATCCTGTTAGAGGGGTGCCTAAATCCCTGAGATGGATCCCTAAATCCCTGGGGATCTCCTCAAACAGGGCTGTGCACTCCTTGGGGTTCTTCATGGCAATGGACTCCACTGCTCCCTGCAGAAAGAGGGCCAGAAATGATCCTAAATCCTGTTAGAGGGGTGCCTAAATCCCTGAGAAGGATTCCTAAATCCCTGCAGGGCCAGGGTTTCCTAAATCCCTGGGGATCTCCTCAAAGAAAACTGCGCTGTTCTTGGGGTTCTTCATAGTGATGGATGTCATCAAAAAATGAGCCAGAGAGCCCCAAAATCCCACAGGTGGTCCCCAAATCCTGACTGGAGAGTCCCTAAATCCCCAAATCCTCACAGGAGGGTTCCTAAATCCTGACAGGAGAGTTCCCAAATCCCCAAATCCTGCTGGGGGTGGGAGATCCTGACACAGAGCAGCACATCCAGGAGCAGCCGATCCCAAACAGCCCCAGGAGCTCCTGTGGTTCCTTCATGGAACCCTGGGAAAAGGGTCAGAGGGTTCCTAAATCCCCTCAGGGGGTCCCTAAATCCTCATAGGGGGTCCCTAAATGCTTGGGGGAGTTTGGGGGATCCCTGTGGGAAGAGGGAATTGGGGAAACCCCCCCCAAATCCACATAGGGAGTCTGGGGTCTCCCTCAGGGAAGATTCTCCTCCTTCATCACCTTGAGGTCCTTTATGGGGTCAGGGGGTTCCTAAATCCCATGGGGGGTCCCCAAATCCTCATGGAGGGTCCCCAAATCCCCACAGGGCCCTGGGGGATCCCTTTGGGGAGGGAGAATTAGGGAAACCGCCCCAAAACTCATCCTGGGAGTCCTCAATTCCTGTGAGCACAAAAACCTCCCTGAAAAGCCCCAAAATCCCCCTGACTCTGCACAAAACCCCCAAATCGCCCCCAAACACCCCAAAATAGCACCAAAAACCCCAAAACGTCGCCCCAAAAACCCCAAAACGGCCCCCAAATCCCCTCCCCACCTGGAAGACGAGGAAGTTCCTGGCCTTGATGAGGATGCCCAGCTTCTCCAGCTCCTCGCTGTACTCGCTCAGCTGCACCACCCGGTTGTTGATCTTGTACTCGGAGGAGCTGCCTGGGATGGGGGATTTGGGGGGTCAGGGGGCTCCCCCAAACCCTAAACAGCCCAAAATGTGCCCCTCAAACCCTAAACACCCCAAAATGTGCCCCTCAAACCCTAAATACCCCAAAATGTGCCCCCAAATCCTGCCCAGAGCAGCCCCAAACCCCCAGACATGCACCAAAATGCCCAAAAATGCCCCCAAACCCCCAGAGCAGCCCCAGAAGCCCTTGCAATGCCCCCAAACCCACCCTAAACCCCCAGAAATGCCCTCAAACCCACCACAAACCAGCCCCAAACCCCCCAAAACCC
>NW_005054881.1:33018-33992 GCF_000277835.1 Geospiza fortis
GGGGCGCCGTGGATCAGGTCCCGCAGCGTCTTCACCCGCAGGTTGCTCGTCTTCTCGCCCAGCACGAAACTGATGGCGTCCATCAGGTTGGATTTACCTGCGGGGCATTTTCGGGGGGACACCGGGGGGTTATGGGGGTGGGAGGAGCCCCGGGAATTGAGGGGGGGACCCCAGGGAATAGGGGAGCCCAGGGAATTAAAGAGGGACCACAGGGAATGGGGGAATCCAAGGGAATGAGAGGGGACCCCAGGGAATGGGAGGAATCCAAGGGAATTAAACAGGGACCCCAGGGAATTGAGGGGGGACCCCAGGGAATGGGGGAATCCAAGGGAATTAAACAGGGACCCCAGGGAATTGAGGGGGGACCCCAGGGAATGGGGGAATCCAAGGGAGTTGAGGGGGGACCCCAGGAAATGGGGGGAGCCCTGGGAATTATTGGGGGACCTCGGAACGGGGGGAACCGAAGGAATTTAGGAGGAACCCCAGAGAATGTGGGGTTGGAGGGAGCTCTGGGAATTGAGGGGGGACCCCAAGGAAAGAGAGGGGAGGTGAGGGGGGGAGTCCAGGGAATGGAGGAGAAGAGCTGAGGAGGGACCCCAGGGTGTGAGGAGGAGCTGCTATGAGTGGGGGGAACCCCAAGGCTTAGGAGAGACCCCATAGAATAGAGGGTACCCCAAGGGAAGAGGAGAGAGGCGAGGGAGGACCCCAGAGAGTGAAGGGAGGGGGGCGAGGGAGGGCTGTGGAGAATTATTGGGGACTCCAAGATTTAAGAGGGACCCCATGGAACGGGGAATCCCCATGGGCAGGGCGGGAGGAGGAAGCGGGAGCAGAGCAGTATAAAGAATTCGGGGTCACCCCTCAGACCATGACGGAGCGGCCTTGACCCCCTCCCTACCCCCGAGAGCCCCCTCGGGACTCACCGGAGCCATTGGGGCCGATGATGGCGGTGAAGCGGCGGGAGGGCCCGATGAGCT
>NW_005054881.1:34177-36441 GCF_000277835.1 Geospiza fortis
TTATGGCACCTCGCCCTGCCATAGGCTACAGTTGCTGTCAATCTTCACCGTAACCCCGCCTTCTCGCTTCCTATTGGCCGCCGGTTTGAACGCGGGGGTGGTGGCGCCAGCGGGCTTATTTGCATGGAATGTACCAAGTCTGGGGAGAGCAGGGGGAAGAGTGGAATAGGGCCGCCCCGTCGCCATGGGAACGGGGGACGCCATGGGGGCAAAGGGCGCCGCAAATTGGGGGATTTTCGGTAAAAATCGGGTTTGTCGGTGATCGGGGCAAAAAAACTCGGGACAAGATTTACTGCTCGAGGTTTTTTCCAGTCAGAATGATTCTGTGATGCCAAGACTATAAAGTGACTTGAAATAATAAACAATAATTTATGATGACCGCACATCGTTTAAGTACATATTTTTTCACATTATTATTTTCTATTGACAGCTATATTGCTTACATTGAAGTTACAAGACACTTACACACTTCATGTTTTAGGATATTGGTATAATCTCCTGTGCCTATGCAATCTAATATCAAAATAAACCAAATCAAAACTTCTCATGGATTTATGAAACCTGCTACCTATAAAACCCGAATTGCATTTTTATACTTGTATAACCTGCATCATAATTTTCATACCAACATAACCAGATATGAAACACTTCTTATATAACACAATGGCTAGTATTTGGCTAATCAGCTGTTTAATGCTCAATAGAAAAAAGAAGAAGAAAAAAATCACTGGATGGATAGCTTTTCCCCCTCGGGGGCTCCATTTTCCTCCATTTTCCCCTCAAAGGCTCCATTTCCCCTCATTTTCCCCTCATGGGCTCTGTTTTTCCCTCACGGGCTCCCCCAAATTTTCCCCCAAATTCCCCTCAAAGGCTCAATTCCCCTCCATTTTTCCCTCACAAGCTCCATTTTCCCCCAAATTCCCCTCAAAGGCTCAATTCCCCTCCATTTTTCCCTCACAAGCTCCATTTTCCCCCAAATTCCCCTCAAAGGCTCAATTCCCCTCCATTTTTCCCTCACAAGCTCCATTTTCCCCCAAATTCCCCTCAAAGGCTCAATTCCCCTCCATTTTTCCCTCACAAGCTCCATTTTCCCCCAAATTCCCCTCAAAGGCTCAATTCCCCTCCATTTTTCCCTCACAAGCTCCATTTTCCCCCAAATTCCCCTCAAAGGCTCAATTCCCCTCCATTTTTCCCTCACAAGCTCCATTTTCCCCCAAATTCCCCTCAAAGGCTCAATTCCCCTCCATTTTTCCCTCACAAGCTCCATTTTCCCCCAAATTCCCCTCAAAGGCTCAATTCCCCTCCATTTTTCCCTCACAAGCTCCATTTTCCCCCAAATTCCCCTCAAAGGCTCAATTTCCCTCCATTTTCCCCTCACAGGCTCCATTTTCCCCTCAGAGGCTCCATTTCCCCCCATTTTCCCCTCATGGGCTCCGTTTTTCCCTCACGGGCTCCCCCAAATTTTCCCCCAAATTCCCCTCAAAGGCTCAATTTCCCTCCATTTTCCCCTCACAGGCTCCATTTTCCCCTCAGAGGCTCCATTTCCCCCCATTTTCCACTCATGGGCTCAGTTTTTCCCTCACAGGCTCAATTTTCCCCCAAATCCCCTCAAAGGCTCCATTTCCCCCCATTTTCCCCTCAAAGGCTCAATTTCCCTCCATTTTCCCCTCACGGGCTCCATTTTCCACTCCGGGGCTCCATTTCCCCCCATTTTGCCACCAAGGGTTCCATTTCCCTCCGTTTTCCCCTCATGGGCTCCGTTTTTCCTTCACAGGCTCCATTTCCCCCATTTTCCCCTCACGGGCTCCATTTCTCCCCAGTTTCCCCTCATGGGCTCAGTTTTCCCCTCACAGGCTCCATTTCCCCCCATTTTTCCCTATTTCCCCCATTTTCCCCTCACAGGCTCCATTTCCCCCCATTTTTCTCTCACAGGCTCCGTTTCCCCCCAAATTCCCCTCACAGGTTCCATTTCCACCCCTCATAGGCTTCCAAAATTCCAATGTCTCCCCTAAAATGTCCCTTTTTCCTGGCGAAATTGTCTATATCCCCTAAAATTACCAGATTCTCCCTGAAATGATTCTTCCCTCCCCAAACACTTTTCAGCTTGGCCAAAACCCTCTATTTTGCCTCAAAATTCCCGTTTTCCCTGTGAAAACACTCATTTCCCACTAAAAATATGGATTTAAAATTTCAAATTTTTGATTTTTCCTATAAATCCAGACAGTCTCAGCCCCCAAAAACCCATTTTCCCTGCAAAAATACTG
>NW_005054881.1:36564-36795 GCF_000277835.1 Geospiza fortis
ACTAACACTATGGTTTTTTCACTCTGATATTTTTAATTTTTCTTTTAAATCCAGGCGGATCTGGGTGGTCTCACCTTTGGGTTTGGGGGTACCAGGTGGGAGGAGTCACAAAGCCACGCCCTTTCAACAAACCACGCCTCTTTGTCAGCAGAACCACGCCCCCAAGCGGGCTCAAGGCCGCGCCCCTTTACCCGAACCACGCCCCTTGGTTGGTCACGCCCCCTGCATCGC
>NW_005054881.1:36841-38876 GCF_000277835.1 Geospiza fortis
GAATTTTAACCCAAAATGGGCCGGATTGAGGGGCTGAGGGAGGGGGGGGAGATGGAGCCAGAAAAGGGGAAGGATTTGGCCCCAAAAAGGGGGAGTTTGGGCCCAAAAAGGGTGGGGTTGGCACCTGGAAAAGTGAATTTGGGCCCCTCAAAAAGGGTGGGGTCGCTCCAAAAAGTGCGGGTTGGGTCTAAAAAATGGGAGATTTGACCCAAAAACGGGAAAAATCACCCGGAAAGTGGAAGGGTTGTGACCAAAGGGAGAGTTTGGTCCCAAAAAGGGGAAATTGGAATGAAAAAAAAGGAGTTTGGACCCCAAAAAGGTGGGGTTTGGCACTAAATATGGGGAATTCGGCTCCAAAAATAGGGAATTCGACCACAAAAATACGGAATTTAGGCCCCAAAAGGGTGTGTTTATCTTCAACAAGGGAGATTTGGCTCCTAAAATGGCAATTTGGGCCATATGGGAGGGGTGGCCTCAAAAATGGGGGAGTTTAACCCAAAAAGGGGAGTTTGACACCAGAAAGGGGGAGTTTGGTTTTAAAAGGTGGGGTTTGCTCTCTAAAATGGGGAATTTGGCCCTCAAAAGCGGCTGGTTTGCCTCAAAAAGTCAGGGGTTGGTTCCAAAACGAGGGGATTTGTCTCAAAAAATGGGATTTTGACCCCAAAATTGGGAATTTGGTCCTCAAAAAGGGGGGCTGGCTCCAAATGGGGATTTTACTGGGGCCATTTCCCCCTAAAATTCCCAATTTCCCCACAAATTCCCCCATTTCCCCTCCAAATTTCCAATTTTCCACCCCAATTTCCCCATTTTTCCCATCCAGCTGAGTAATTTCCCCAGCATTCATTGACCCCCCGCCTCGAATTTTCAATTTTTTCCCCTCCAATCCCTTTTTTCCCTCTCAAAAAAACCACAAAGTTATGAATTCGATCCCAAAATAAACATTTCTGTCCCAAAACTGGACTTTTCCCGCCCTGATTCCCCTCAATTTTTGCCATAAATTGGAATTTTTCCATCTCTGAGTTTCTCCGTCCTCGCTAAGATCTGCTCTTTAATTTTTCTCTCTATATGCAATTTTATATTTTACAAACGTTGATGTATTTTTTTATTTTCCCTCAAAACAACGCAACTTTGCCCCAAATTATTTCCCCAAAAATGCCTATTTTGCCCCAAAATGGCTCATTTCCTCTGGAAATTTCTGATTCCACCCCAAACCTCCTTTTATTCCAGCAAAAAAAAAAAAGAATATTTCCCTCTCCAAAATTAATTTTCTCTCCAAAAAATACCTTTTCCAAGGGAAAATTGTCTTTTTTCCCCCCAAACCTGTGTTTTCCCCCCAAAATTCCAATTTCTCCCCTAAAATGTACCTTTTCCCTGCCAAAATTCTCTCTATTCCCAAACAATTAATGAAGTTCTCTCTGAAATTACGCTTTCCTCCCCAAATGCTTCTTGGCATGCACAAAAATCTCTATTTTGCCCCAAAATTTCCATTTTCCCTCCAAAAATAATGATTTTCCACAAAATAGGGATTTTTTCCTTTCATGGTTTTGATTTTTCCTCTAAATATTTCAGTTTTCTCTCCCAAAAAGCGCATATTTCTGCTAAACATGTTGGCTTTCCCTCAAAATTTGTAGATTTTGCTCTAAAATGAGAATATTTTAAATAAGGGTATATTAAAGGAGGATATTTTAAAGTGAGGATGTATTAAATTGGTTTTTTGTCTGGAATGGGTTTCTTCCCTCGAAAATGGACAATTTTCTTTTTTAAAATGTGGATTTTTCCTCTCTAAATTTGAATTTTCCCTCCAAAATTGCTGATTTCCCTCTAGAAAGGTGTATTTTCCTCCAAAAAAAGTGGATTTTTCTCCCCAAACCCAGCATTTGCACCTCCAATAATGTGAATTTTCTCTCTAAAATCGTGGATTTTCCCTTAAAAATTTTTCATTTCCCCCCCCCCACCAAAAACCCTCAAAAATGTGAATTTTCCTTGGAAAATTTCCCTTTTCCCTCTGAATCCAGGGATTTCCTCCCACAGGTGC
>NW_005054881.1:40090-41913 GCF_000277835.1 Geospiza fortis
GACACACCTGGGACACACCTGGGACACACCTGGGACACACCTGTACAGCCCCGTGCAGCGCCCTGAGCCCGGACAGCGACTGCGGCACCGCACAGGTGAGTGACACACCTGGGACAGGTGAGTGACACACCTGGGACACACCTGGGACACACCTGTACAGCCCCGTACAGCGCCCTGAGCCCGTACAGTGACTGTGGGACTGCACAGGTAAGTGACACACCTGAGGTACCCAGGACCACACCTGGGACACACCTGGGGTTCCTGGGAACACATCTAGGACACACCTGTACAGCCCTGTACAGCGCCTTGAGCCCGGACAGCGACTGTGGGACGGCACAGGTGAGTGACTGACACACCTGGGGACAGGTGAGTGACACACCTGGGGTAGCTGGGACACACCTGGGACACACCTGAGGTACGTGGGGACACACCTGGGACACACCTGAGGTACGTGGGGACACACCTGGGACACACCTGAGGTACGTGGGGACACACCTGGGACACACCTGAGGTACGTGGGGACACACCTGGGACACACCTGAGGTACGTGGGGACACACCTGGGACACACCTGAGGTACGTGGGGACACACCTGGGACACACCTGAGGTACGTGGGGACACACCTGGGACACACCTGAGGTACGTGGGGACACACCTGGGACACACCTGAGGTACGTGGGGACACACCTGGGACACACCTGAGGTACGTGGGGACACACCTGGGACACACCTGAGGTACGTGGGGACACACCTGGGACACACCTGAGGTACGTGGGGACACACCTGGGACACACCTGAGGTACGTGGGGACACACCTGGGACACACCTGAGGTACGTGGGGACACACCTGGGACACACCTGAGGTACGTGGGGACACACCTGGGACACACCTGAGGTACGTGGGGACACACCTGGGACACACCTGAGGTACGTGGGGACACACCTGGGACACACCTGAGGTACGTGGGGACACACCTGGGACACACCTGAGGTACGTGGGGACACACCTGGGACACACCTGGGACACACCTGGGGACACAGCTGTCCTGGGGACAGCGGCCATCGGCGTGCTCCTGGGCGCCTGCGTGAGTCACCTGGGACACCTGGGGACACACCTGGGGAATGGGGACACACCTGGGGACACAGCTGTCCTGGGGACAGCGGCCATCGGGGTCCTGCTGGGGGCGTGCGTGAGTCACCTGGGACACCTGGGACACCTGGGGAATGGGGACACACCTGGGGTCAGGGTCCTGTTCTGGGTACTTTGTGGGGGCTGAGGTCAGATGTCTGAGGGGTCACAGGTCAGGGGTCAGCGGTCAGAGGGGTCAGGGGTCAGTCGGTCAGTAGTCAGTCAGCGGTCAGTGGTCAGAGATCAGAGGGGTCAGTGGTCAATGGTCAGCAGTCAGAGAGATCAGTGGTCAGCGGTCAGTGGTCATTGGTCAGAGAGGTTAGTGGTCAGTCAGTCAGTGGTCAATGGTCAGTGGTCAGCGGTCAGAGATCAGAGGGGTCATTGGTCAGTGGTCAGCAGGGTCAGTGGTCAGTCAGTCATTGGTCAGTGGTCAGGGATATCATTGGTCAGTTGGTCATTGGTCAGTTGGTCAGTGACGTCGGTGAGGTCATTGGTCAGTGAGGTCATTGGTCAGAGGGGTCATTTGTTAGTTGGTCAGCAGTCAGTGGTCAAAGGGGTCAGCGCTCATTAGTCAGTGGTCAGTCGGTCAGTGGTCAGTCGGTCAGTCGGTCAGTGGTCAGTGGTCAGTCGGTCAGTGGTCAGTCGGTCAGTGGTCAGTCGGTCAGTTGGTCAGTCGGTCAGTGGTCAGTGGTCA
>NW_005054881.1:43381-47164 GCF_000277835.1 Geospiza fortis
CAGGGGATGGAATCACCCCGAGGTCATGGTGGGGTCACGAGGGGGTCACAGAGGGTGGGGTCACTCTGAGGTCATGGGGGGGTCACAGGAGGGTCATGGGGATGGGGTCACCCCGAGGTCATTGGGGGGGCTGTGGGCGTGGCCTCACCTGCTGTTCCACCCTTAGGAAACCTGTGGCCCCGCCCCCCAGAGGCAGGGCTGGGGGCGGGGCCTGAGCAGGAGGAGGGCGGGGCCGACGCCTCCTTCGGGGCCCTGCTGGGGCTGAGCCTCCCCTCGGCCGCTGGTGAGGGGGGGACCCCCAATTGGGGAGGGGGGACCCCGAAATGGGGAGGGGGATCTGAACTGGGAAGGGGGACCCTGGAATGGGGAGGGGTCCCCAAATTGGGGAGGGTGAGGGATCCCCAAAATGGGGACAGTGGGACCCCAAACTGGGGAGGGGGGACTGCAAAGGGGGGGACCCCAAATTGGGGAGGAGGACCCTGAAATGGGGAGGGACCCCAAAGGGTGTGGGGGGATCCCAAACTGGGGAGAGGGACCCCAAAACAAGGTGAGATTCCAAAGAAGGGGGATACCCCAAAATACAGGGGGGGACCCCAAAATGTGGAGGAGGAACCCAAATTGGGGAGGGGGTCTGAAGGGTCAGGGGGATTTGTGGGGGTCCCAAAGGGGGGATTTGGGGGTCATGGATCTGTCCCAGGGGGATTTGGGGGTTCAGGCTGATTTTGGGGTGTCCCAGGGGTGCTGTGGGATATTTTGGGGTTCAGGGGATTTTGGGGTTCCCCAGGGGTGCTGTGGGGGGTTTTGAGGTTCACAGAATTTCGGAGTCCCCCCGGGGTGCTGTGGGATATTTTGGGGTTCAGTGTGATTTCGGGGTCCCCCAGGGGTGCTGTGGGGGGTTTCGGGGTTCAGTGTGATTTCGGGGTCCCCCAGGGGTGCTGTGGGGTATTTTGGGGTTCAGGGTATTTCGGGGTCCCCCAGGGGTGCTGTGGGATATTTTGGGGTTCAGTGTGGTTTCGGGGTCCCCCAGGGGTGCTGTGGGATATTTTGGGGTTCAGTGTGGTTTCGGGGTCCCCCAGGGGTGCTGTGGGATATTTTGGGGTTCAGTGTGGTTTCGGGGTCCCCCAGGGGTGCTGTGGGATATTTTGGGGTTCAGTGTGGTTTCGGGGTCCCCCAGGGGTGCTGTGGGATATTTTGGGGTTCAGTGTGGTTTCGGGGTCCCCCAGGGGTGCTGTGGGATATTTTGGGGTTCAGTGTGGTTTCGGGGTCCCCCAGGGGTGCTGTGGGATATTTTGGGGTTCAGTGTGGTTTCGGGGTCCCCCAGGGGTGCTGTGGGATATTTTGGGGTTCAGTGTGGTTTCGGGGTCCCCCAGGGGTGCTGTGGGATATTTTGGGGTTCAGTGTGGTTTCGGGGTCCCCCAGGGGTGCTGTGGGATATTTTGGGGTTCAGTGTGGTTTCGGGGTCCCCCAGGGGTGCTGTGGGATATTTTGGGGTTCAGTGTGGTTTCGGGGTCCCCCAGGGGTGCTGTGGGATATTTTGGGGTTCAGTGTGGTTTCGGGGTCCCCCAGGGGTGCTGTGGGATATTTTGGGGTTCAGTGTGGTTTCGGGGTCCCCCAGGGGTGCTGTGGGATATTTTGGGGTTCAGTGTGGTTTCGGGGTCCCCCAGGGGTGCTGTGGGATATTTTGGGGTTCAGTGTGGTTTCGGGGTCCCCCAGGGGTGCTGTGGGATATTTTGGGGTTCAGTGTGGTTTCGGGGTCCCCCAGGGGTGCTGTGGGATATTTTGGGGTTCAGTGTGGTTTCGGGGTCCCCCAGGGGTGCTGTGGGATATTTTGGGGTTCAGTGTGGTTTCGGGGTCCCCCAGGGGTGCTGTGGGATATTTTGGGGTTCAGTGTGGTTTCGGGGTCCCCCAGGGGTGCTGTGGGATATTTTGGGGTTCAGTGTGGTTTCGGGGTCCCCCAGGGGTGCTGTGGGATATTTTGGGGTTCAGTGTGGTTTCGGGGTCCCCCAGGGGTGCTGTGGGATATTTTGGGGTTCAGTGTGGTTTCGGGGTCCCCCAGGGGTGCTGTGGGATATTTTGGGGTTCAGTGTGGTTTCGGGGTCCCCCAGGGGTGCTGTGGGATATTTTGGGGTTCAGTGTGGTTTCGGGGTCCCCCAGGGGTGCTGTGGGATATTTTGGGGTTCAGTGTGGTTTCGGGGTCCCCCAGGGGTGCTGTGGGATATTTTGGGGTTCAGTGTGGTTTCGGGGTCCCCCAGGGGTGCTGTGGGATATTTTGGGGTTCAGTGTGGTTTCGGGGTCCCCCAGGGGTGCTGTGGGATATTTTGGGGTTCAGTGTGGTTTCGGGGTCCCCCAGGGGTGCTGTGGGATATTTTGGGGTTCAGTGTGGTTTCGGGGTCCCCCAGGGGTGCTGTGGGATATTTTGGGGTTCAGTGTGGTTTCGGGGTCCCCCAGGGGTGCTGTGGGATATTTTGGGGTTCAGTGTGGTTTCGGGGTCCCCCAGGGGTGCTGTGGGATATTTTGGGGTTCAGTGTGGTTTCGGGGTCCCCCAGGGGTGCTGTGGGATATTTTGGGGTTCAGTGTGGTTTCGGGGTCCCCCAGGGGTGCTGTGGGATATTTTGGGGTTCAGTGTGGTTTCGGGGTCCCCCAGGGGTGCTGTGGGATATTTTGGGGTTCAGTGTGGTTTCGGGGTCCCCCAGGGGTGCTGTGGGATATTTTGGGGTTCAGTGTGGTTTCGGGGTCCCCCAGGGGTGCTGTGGGATATTTTGGGGTTCAGTGTGGTTTCGGGGTCCCCCAGGGGTGCTGTGGGATATTTTGGGGTTCAGTCAAAACTGGGGAGGTTCAGCCCCCAAAACCTGGGAGTCACCACGACCACGGCCCTGGGCTGTATCCAACCCCGAACCGGGGGGGGCGCCCCAAAACCGCGGGGGACCCCAAATCTGACGGGGGAGCCTGAAACTGAGGGGGGAGCCCAAAACATGGGGGTCACCACGGCCACGGCCCTGGGCTGTATCCGACCCCAAGGGGGCACCCCAAAACTGGGGGGACCCCAAAAATGGGGGGGGATCCTGGAACATGGGGAGGACCCTAATACGGGGGGGACCCCAAAACTGAGGACGAGCTGGAAATATGGGGGGACCTCAAAACATGGGGGTGACCATGGCCACATCCATGGCCCTGGGCTGTATCCGACCCCAAGGGGGCACCCCAAAACCGCGGGGGACCCCAAAAATGGGGGGGTGGGGATCCTGGAACATGGGGGAGAACCCCAAACACCTGGGGGTCACCACGACCCTGGGCTGTATCCGACCCCAAGGGGGCACCCCAAAAATGGGGGACCCCAAAACCTGGGAGGGGACCCCAAAACCTGGGGGGATTTTGGGGTTTGGGGGGGGATTTTGGGGGGATTCTGGGGGGATTTTGGGGTTTTTTGGGGAAAGTTCGGGAGATTTTGAGGGAATTTGGTGTTTTTGGGGGAATTTCAGGGATGTTTTGTGAGGGTAATTTTGGGGAGATTTTGGGGGGATTTTGGTGTTTTTTAGGGGAATTTTGGGGATATTTTTGGTGGTTTTTTAGGGGAATTTTGGGGATATTTTTGGTGGTTTTTTAGGGGAATTTTGGGGATATTTTTGGTGGTTATTTTTGGTGTTTTTTGGGGGGATTTTTGGTGTTTTTTGGGGGGATTTTGGTGGTTTTTAGGGGAATTTTGGGGATATTTTTGGTGGTTTTTGGGGGGATTTTTGAGGGAATTTTTGTGGGTTTTGGGGTCTCTCTCCCCTTCCTCACCTC
>NW_005054881.1:47180-47746 GCF_000277835.1 Geospiza fortis
CACGGTGCCAGGGGGGTCACGGTGCCACCGGTGCTACCAGGGGGGTCATGGCATCGCTGGGGGTCCTCAGTGTCACCAGGTGTATCCCAGTGTCACCAGGGGGGTCACAGGGTCACCGGGGGGTTCACAATGCCACCTGTGTCACCAGGGGCGTCACAGCGCCACCAGGGGGGTCCCGGTGTCACTGGTCCCACCAGGGGGGTCACAGCGTCACCGGTGTCACCAGGGGGGTCATGGCATCACTGGGGGTCCTCAGTGTCACCAGGTGTATCCCAGTGACACCGGGGGGGGTCACAGGGTCACCGGTGTCACCAGGGGGGGTCCCCAATGTCCCCAGTGTCCCCAGGGGGTCCCCGATGTCCCCCAGGGGGTCCCTTGTGGCGTTCACAGTGTCACCCCGGGCAGTGTCCCCGCGCTGTCCCCATGTCCCCGGGCAGTGTCCCCATGTCCTTCTCGTGTCCCAGGGCAGTGTCCCCATGTCCCTCTCGTGTCCCCTTTAGGTTCGGTGCCACCCTGGGCGGTGTCCCCGCGCTGTCCCCATGTCCCTGGGCAGTGTCCCCATGTCC
>NW_005054881.1:47937-48705 GCF_000277835.1 Geospiza fortis
TCCTCAGGGGGTCCCCAGTGTCACCCGCGGGTCCCCAGGGGGGTCACCAGGGGGTCCCGGTGTTCCTAAGGGGGTACCCCATGTCCCCAAGGGTGTCCTGGTGTTCTTAAGGGAGTCCCCATTGTCCCCAAGGGGGTCCCCAGGGATGTCCCCAGGGGGTCCCGGTGTCCCAAGGGTGTCCCCAAGGGGTCCTTAATGTCCCAAGGGTGTCCCCAAGGGGTCCCGGTGTCCCCAAGGGGGTCCCCAATGTCCCCAAGGGGTCCCGGTGTCCCCAAGGGGGTCCCCAATGTCCCCAAGGGGTCCCGGTGTCCCCAAGGGTGTCCCCAATGTCCCCAAGGGTGTCCCCAAGGGGTCTCGGTGTCCCCAAGGGGGTCCCCAAGGGTGTCTTTGTGTCCCTAAGGGGGTCCCCGATGTCCCCAGTGGGTCCATAAGGGTGCTCCCGGTATCCCTGATGGGGTCCCCCATGTCCCTAAAGGGGTCCCGCTGTCCCCGGGCTGTCCCCATGTCCCCTCCATGTCCCGAGGGGATGTCCCCCAATTTCCCCGGGGGTGTCCCTTCCATGTCCCCCTTGGTGCTGGCGCAGGGCTGTCCTTGGGGATGTCCCCAGGGGATGTCCCCATGTCCTCTCCGTGTCCCCATGCCCCCTTCAATGTCCCCATGTCCCGTCGGTGTCCCCATGTCCTGCTGTCCCCATGTCCCTCAGTGTCCGTGTGTCCCCTCAGGCTCTGTCGCGGGGCCGGCTCTGGCCGCTGTTGGTGACCCTGCTGA
>NW_005054882.1:0-989 GCF_000277835.1 Geospiza fortis
GGTTCACAGATGAAGTGTGGGGCACTGAGCAGTAGTGGGGACCCTGAGACATCATTGGGGTGCCATGGATGAGATGTGGGGCACTGGGCAGCATTGGGGACATCCTGGGGGGCACTGGGGTCCTGGGGATGAGATGTGGGACATTGGCCAGCACTGGGGACCCTGGGGACATCATTGGGGTGCCATGGATGAGCTGTGGGGCACGGGGCAGTACTGGGGACATCCAGAACATCCCTGGGGTGACATGGACGAGGTGTGGGGCACTGAGCAGTACTGGGGACCCCCAGGCCATCTCTGGGGTTCAGAGATGAGCTGTGGGGCACAGGGCAGTACTGGGGACCCTGAGGACATCATTGGGGTGACATGGGTGAGCTGTGGGGCACTGGGAAGTACTGGGGTCCCCCCTGCCATCACTGGGGTTCACAGACGAAGTGTGGGGCACTGAGCTGCACTGGGGACATCCTGGGGGTCACTGGGGTCCCACGGATGAGATGTGGGGCATTGGCCAGCACTGGGGACCCTGGGGACATCCCTGGGGTCCTGAGGATGAGCTGTGGGGTACTGAGCAGCACTGGGGACCCCCAGGCCATCTGTGGGGTTCACAGATGAAGTGTGGGGCACTGGGCACAGCCAGGCACCCCTGACACCCCCAGGATTCCAGGCATGAGGAATGGGGGGCACTGGGCACTGCAGGGCACCCCCTGGCATCATTGGGGTCACAGGGATGAGTTGTGGGGTGCTGGGCACAGCTGGGCACCCTCTGCCAACATTGGGGTCACAGGGATGAGTTGTGGGGTGCTGGGCACAGCTGGGCACCCTCTGCCAACATTGGGGTCACAGGGATGAGTTGTGGGGTGCTGTGAAGTGCGGGGCACCCCCTGGCGTCATTGGGGTCACAGGGACGAGACACACGGGGCAGGGCAATGTGGTCCCCCCATGTCCCCAGACGGGGGTCACAGGGTCCCTGCCCCAAACACCCCCCCCCCCCT
>NW_005054882.1:3057-4522 GCF_000277835.1 Geospiza fortis
TCTCGGGGTGCGAGGGCGAGCCGGGCCCCCGGGGCCAGCCGGGCCACAGGGGCACGTGGGTGAGTGACACCGGGGACACCGGGGAGGGACACGGGACTGACGGGGCGGCTGCGCTGGGAGGAGCCCGACACCCTCCCTGCTGTCCCCTGACACCCTCCCTGCTGTCCCCTGACACCCTCCCTGCTGTCCTCTGCAGCTCTGGGACCTCGGGGATGTCCTCAGGGTCCCCACTTGTTCCCTCTACCCCACAGCTCATCCCTGGGTCCCCAGGGTTGGCAGGGGCGTCCCCAGCTCTGCCCAGTGCCCCACAGCTCATCCATGGCACCCCAGTGACGTCCTGGGTACCCCAGTGACATCCTGGGTGTCCCCAGCCCTGCCCAGTGTCCCTCAGCTCATCCCTGGCACCCCAGTGACATCCCTGGCACCCCAGTGACGTCCTGGGTACCCCAGTGATGTCCTGGGTGTCAGCAGCTCTTCCCAGCGTCCCATAACCATCCATGGCACCCCAGTGACATCCATGGCACCCCAGTGGCATCCTGGGTGTCCCCAACCCTGCCCAGTGCCATGCCTCATTCCCAAAGGTGGCTCTGGGGTCCCTGGCCAATGTCACCCAGCGCCAATGTCACCCGCACAGGCTGATGGGCACAGGGTGGGCTCAGACCCCCGGGGGTTCCCCCTCTCCTTCCCCTGGTGTCCCGGTGATTCGGGGGGTCCCCGTGTCCCCCCCCCGGGGGTGGCCTGGGCCCATGTGGGGTGCGGCCCCCCCTGAGCCCTCTCTCTGTCCCCAGGGGGAGGGTTTGCACCAGCTCCGCGAGGCGCTGAAGATTTTAGCGGAGAGGGTTTTAATCTTGGAAACAATGATCGGGCTCTACGGTGAGTAGGGGCACGGGGACCCCCGGGGTGACCCCCACCCCTGCCAGCAGGTCACCAGGCCCCCGTGACATCACGGTGGCCCTTGGCATGCATGATGTCATCACCCACATGGTGCCATCGTGGCCAGCACTGGGGACCCCCCAAAGGAAGGGCCACCAGGGTCCCGCCACCCTCACCCCCAGCTGGGCACCCCAGAGCACCCCCAGGCACTGCAGGGACACCTGTGGCAGTCTCAGTGTTGGGGACAAGCTGGTGGCCCTCTGAGACGGTTGGGGACGTGTCCCCCCCACGTTTTGGAGAGCTCAGTGTGCTGGGGGTGGCAGAGGGAGCACCCCCAGCTGGGGACATCAGTGTCCCCATCAGGGCACTGCCAGGGACATCAAGCCAGCACAAGGGGCCTCCCCTGTCCCCATGGACCCACAGGAATGGGGACCCCCGGCACCCTCTGAGACTGGGAAGACCCTCCTAGGAGACCTGGCACCCCCTCCTCGTGCCCCAGCACCCCCATCCTGCTGGGGCTGCACCCCTGCCATGCTGTGCCACCCCTGCCATGCCGTGTCCCCGTGCCGTGTCCCCACGCTGTGACAGCCGC
>NW_005054882.1:5607-7160 GCF_000277835.1 Geospiza fortis
GCCCCGCACGCGCCCAGAGCCGCGGCACCCCCGGGAGCGGGCACGGGGCACGGGGGGTGCAGCGCCCACGGGAACGGGCACCCGAGAGCCCCGGGGCCACGGGAGAGCTCGGAGACCTGCTTGGATTGAGGGGGCAACCGTGGGGATCCTCCTGGATTGAGAGGTGACCATGGAAATACCCTTGGATTGAGAGAGGCAACTGTAAAAATACCCTTGGATTGAGAGGGGCAACCATGGAGATCCTCCTGGATTGAGAGGAGCAAACATGGAGATCCTCCTGGATTGAGAGGTGACCATGGAGATCTGCCTGGATTGAGAGGAGGAACCATGGAGATCCTCCTGGATTGAGAGGAGCAAACATGGAGTGACCATGGGATCATGGAATGGGATTGTAAAAATACCCTTGGAGTGAGAGGGGCAACCATGGAGATCCTCCTGGATTGAGAGAGGTGACCATGGAGATCCTCCTGGATTGAGAGAGGTGACCATGGAAATACTCTTGGAGAGGTGACCATGGAGATCCTCTGGGATTGAGAGGCGCAACCATGGAGATCTGCTTGGATTGGAGAGGCAAACATGGAATACTCTTGGACTGAGAGATTGAGAGAGGTGACCATGGTGATCCTCTGGGACTGAGAGGGACAACATTGGATTGAGAGGGGTGACCGTGGAGATCTCTTGGATTTAGCCATGCAACCATGGAGAACCTCTTGGACCATTTGGATTGAGAAGTGACCATGGAGATCCTCCTGGACTGAGAAGGGCAACCATGGAGATCTGCTTGGATTGGAGAGGCAAACATGGAATACTCTTGGACTGAGAGATTGAGAGAGGTGACCATGGAGATCCTCTGGGACTGAGAGGGACAACCATGGATATCTCTTGGATTGAGAGGGGTCACCATGGAGATCTCTTGGATTTAGCCATGCAACCATGGAGAACCTCTTGGACTGAGAGAGGCAAACATGGAAATTCCCTTGGATTGACAGGCGACCATGGAGATCCTCGTGGGCCAAGGGAAACTCTGGAGATCCCCAAGGTTTAAGGGAGACCATGGAAAGACCCTCTCACTCCAAAGGAATCCATGGAGACCCCTCTTGGACCAAGAGGAACCCTGGAGCTCCTTAGGGTTCAAGGGAGACCATGGAGAGACTCAAAGGAGATCATGGAAACCCCTCTTGGATCAAGGGGACCCATGGAGGTCCCCCAAGGCCAAGGCAAGCTCCAGATCCCCTGTGGAACCATGGGAGACCATGGAGCCCCTCTTGGATTGGGAGAGACAACCACAGAGCCCCTCTGGGGCCAAGGGGAAACCCTGGAGCTCCCCAGGGCTCCAGGAAATCCTTGGAGAAGGGAGACCATGGAGACCCCCTCAAGCCAAGGGAGGCTCACAGAGCCCCCCGGGCCCCCACGGGGACCCTCTCGGGCTGATGCAGCTCCCAGAGCTCCCGTTGTCCCCAGGGATCCCTCGGTGCCACCCCCACCCCATGCCAGGGTGCCCCCCACCCTCCTCCCGCCTCCCTCTCCCCATTCCACCTGTGCTTTCCCACAGG
>NW_005054882.1:7651-8880 GCF_000277835.1 Geospiza fortis
CAGGGCCCCCCAGGGCCAGGGGTGTCCCCAACGCCATCGCTGTCCCCTCCCCGCCATGGGGCAGCTCTGGGGGAGGGGTTCATCTCATCCCAGCCTGGGGAGGGGATTGGGGGGCTCAGTGGGGACCCCCAGGGTGGGGACCTCGCTGTGCCGCGCGCTTCGCTGCTTTGGGACACGCCAGGGCATTAAATGTCCCCAAATCCACGTCCTGTGGGGTGGCTTGGTGTGGCAGGGACATCCCAGGGGACACGGGCACCTGTGGGATGGGATGGGATGGGATGGGGTGGGATGGGATGGGATGGGATGGGATGGGATGGGATGGGAGAAAGGATGAGGAGGATAGAATGGGAAGGGATGGAGTGGGATGGAAGGAGAATGGATAGGAAGTAATGGGATGGGGTGAGGAAGAAAAGGGATGGGATGCAATAGGATAGAATGGGATGGGATGCGTTGGGATCCATGGGATGGGATCCATGGGATGGGATGGGATGGGATGGGATCCATGGGAAAGGATGGGATACATGGGATGGGATCCATGGAATGGGATGGGTTGGGACAGAATGGGATCTATGGGATGAGATAGGATGAGTTGGGATCCATGGGATGGAATCCATGGAATGGGATGGGATCCATGGGATGGGATGGGATCCATGGGATGGGATGGGTTGGGATGGGATGGGATGACACTCAGGGACACCCAAGGGACACGTGGCTGTGCCATAGGACACCCATACCCACTGTGACACCAATCCATCAATGTCACCATTGGGACACCCACCCGTGTCACAGCACCCATGGGACACCCAGCTGTGCCACCACACACCGGGACACCCCCAAATCCACGCAGGACACGTGGTACCTGCACCCCATCCCGTGTCCTCATGGGCATGATGACGTCACACAGCGATGTCACACAGTGATGTCACTTGGCCACGCACACCATGTGGGCAGCGTGCAATGCCAGGCACAGCATGGGGACCGCAACCGGCACCCGCGGTGTCGCTTCTTGCCACGTGACCTGTGACGCCTGGTGACGTCACACACAGCCCATGGGTCACCCGCTGGCAGGTGACAGCGAGTGACCTCACGTGCCGGGAGGCGCCATCAGGCGACCGCGTGCCACCCAGGGCTCACCGCGTGCCGCCGGGCACGGTGCGTGACGTCACAGCGGCCCCGCGCCGCCCGTTACGCCGCAATGACATCACTACGCCGACCATGACGTCACGCCC
>NW_005054882.1:9439-10870 GCF_000277835.1 Geospiza fortis
GGAGCTCCGCGCTCCCCGGAGCCAGGGCTCCCTCCGCGCCCTCGGCCCTGCCGGGCGGGTCTGGGAGCGGGTTTGGGATCGCGGAGCGCTTTGGGTGGGAAGGAGCTGAGCGCTCATCCCGTGGCAGGGACACCTCCCGCTGCCCCAGCGAGCTCCCAGCCCCGGCCAGCCCGGCTCTGGACACTGCCAGGCGTGGAGCATCCTCTGGGATCTCCATTCCAGCGCCTCCCAGCCAGGAATTCCTGCCCAATATCCTATCCAGCGCTGCCCTCTGGCAGTGGGAGCCATTCCCTGTGTGCTGTCCCTCCATCCCTTGTCCCTCTCCAGCTCTCCTGGAGCTCCTTTAAGCACTGAAAGAAGCTCTGAGCTCTCCCTGGAGCCTTCTCCTCTCCCAGCTTTTCCCCATAGGGAGGTAAGATGTTCCACCATCTCCATGGCTCCAAATTTTTCTGAATGAAAAGTTTTTCCACGAGGGCTCCAGCTGGATACAAATAGTTGGAAACTGAGACTCCCCAGCTCAGTCCACCTTTAAAGTACTTTAAAGCCCAACATCTGACTCTCCTTAAAGCAGGAGGATTTTCCTTTTTTCCAGCAAGGAAAATCTCCCAGGCCATGGAGTGTGAGGGAATATCACCAACAGCACCTTGGGGAGCTTGAAAGAGAAAAGTCAGTAAAGGAACATCTGCCAATGGAATTGTCAGGACGGGGGTTAAAACCACAGCTGTGTTTTCCCTTAATTCATGGAATTGTTCCTCCTGGGAGCTGCTATTTCCAGCCTCTTGTGTGCTCCTGAGCCTTGTGAAATAAAAGGATGAAGATTAATTTCCCCCTGGAAATAAAAGCCAGGAGATGGGTTTAACTAAATGAACCATAATGTTATTTTTTATTAATGTTCCATGTTCCTCTAAATCCCAGCAAATTAAAAGAGAGGCATCACCACAGGCAAACTGCAAATTGCACACCTGGAATCAAAGCCTACAGAGGCTGAAATGTTGGGTTTAGGTGGGACTGGGGGAGGGCTGTGAGGAGAGGGGTTAATTGATATCCCTGTGTGGAGCTGGAGGCCAAAATGGAGAATTAAATGAGCTTTTGGTGGCTGGAGGGTGAGCAGGGAAAAGAGTGGAGTGGTAGGAAAGGAAAGCTGGATGAGGGGGACCAGGCATTAATTAACACTCAGGATTTAGCAGAACCACGTGTAAAGTGAATGTAAAAAAAAAAAAAAACAAACCCAGAACTCTGAACTGAACAAGGAAAATGTTCCAATATCCCACGTGCCAACCTGAGAGGGAAGTGGGAATGCTGCCAGAGGAGTTTAACAACTTGTGCCTTGTGTCCTGGGAGCAGGGAGAGCTTTGGAGAACTCCAAGTGTCTTCTTTCTCCCTGTGAGGTGTTCTGGGCAAGGTCGGAGGAATGAATAAGTGCCAGGAATT
>NW_005054882.1:10891-14516 GCF_000277835.1 Geospiza fortis
CCTGCCTCCAGCAGGGATCCTGGGGCTCTGCTCCTGCACAGGGAGCACACCTGGAGGCTGGGCAGGGAGGGTTTGGTAGGGATGGATGCACAAGCTGAGGAGCAGGAGGCTGTGCTGGATGGAAGTTGTGTTTTCCCAGTGATTCCTGGGGCTCCATGGCCTTGGGAATAGTGGGGTGATGGCATCAGAGCCAGGCAGAATTTGCTTCCTCAAATTCTCCAGTGCAGGAGTTGAATTTGTTCCGTGTGGGTCTCTCCCACCTCAGGATATTCCATGGTTTTGGGATAAACTTGGATTTCTGACAGGCTGTGGTGGTGATGGGAGCAGTGGGAGCTCTTCCCACACAGGGGTGGCTGGGAGCAGCTGCCCCAGCTCCTGGCTGTGGGAACCTCCACCAGCAGGAAAATTCTGGGCTCATTTCTGCTCCCAGCCCTGCTGGGAATGGTGAATTCATCCCTGCTCCACACCTTGGGATGGGAGCTGGAGCTGTTGCTGCCTGTGAGGGACCTGGGAGCTGCAGTCCTTTCAAATTTAGCCTCCTAATTGCCATGTGGATTCGTTTTCCATCCCTGCCAGCAAATCAGTTCAGCACAGGCTTTGCTGCTGGCATTTTCAGGGTTCTGGTTCTCCTCCCAGTCAGTTGCTGCCATGGATTTTGGATGTGGGGAGGGAATCACTCCCATCTTCCCAGCTCCAGCCTTTCCAGGGGACAAGTGGCTTTCCAGCCATCCATTTGTGTCCTAGGAAGGAGTGAAGGTGGTGAAACCTTCCAGGCCAGCCCTTTCAAAGCAGCCTGGTGGGTTTGTAAGGCTCAAATCCCTGCTTTTCCTTTGTTCCAACCCAAATCCCCCTCCCCTGGCAGCCCCCTGGGATCCATCCAAGGTGGCAGTTAAATTGAACCGGGGTCATTTGAGATCAAAGTGGCTGCTGCAAACAGCAGGAACAATGAGGGGAAGGGAGGTTTTGTTCCCCTCAAAAAGGAGGACTGAAAATGTGCATTTACCTTCCACCCATGGGAAACTGGAATTCCAGTGGTTTATAGCAAGCTGCAGGAGGAAATTCCAGCTGCTGTGCTCTTGGATTCTTTAATTTTATTATGCTTTTATCAACGTTTTTATTCTTTTTTTCTTCTCCTTTTCTTTTAGATTACAGTACCTATAGCCAAGCTGCAGCTCAGCAGGGGTAAGTAGCTTATCCTCCCTGTTTTAAAAAGATGTAATAAAAGTAAATCATAATTATGGTTTGGGCTTAACTCAGGTATGTTTGGGAATCCTGAGGGTTTTCCTGGAGCTTTGTATTCCCATAGAATTTCAGCAAGAAACCGTTGGGCTGCATGAAAATTTGTCTGGTGATGCAGATTTGGGGCAAGATTGTAAATGTCTTTACATTTATTCCACAGCTACAGTGCCTATGCACCTCAGCCAGCCCAAGGATATGCACAGACCACCCAGGTAAAACATGGGGAGGGGGTGCAATTCCTGCTCAGTCACCTGTTTTCCAGGAAAACTGGAAATTCCAAGCAGCAGCATCAAAGTCCGTGGTTAAAAGTTGTCTTGGAGCTTCTCCCCCAGCCCAAAGTGCTTTTTAAAAGTGGAAATAACTTCAACAATCCCCCTTTTTTTTTGGTAATTTATTCAATCTTGATCCCAGAAAAGCCAAATTCTTGGTGTGTGTTTGACACCACCACGTTGGTGGGTGTTGTAAAAGAGAAAAAAAACTGGGGGAAAAGGGGGGGAATTGCCTGTTGGGAAATGGCAGAATTGGACAAAGGAGGAGGAGGGAATCTGCTTTTTCCTGGAGTTTTTGCTATAAAAACTGTTCATACTCTCAGTTGGCTGGACTGCAAAATAATGATGGTCTTTAAGAGATTAACTTAATGCTTATTTTTAACCTTTAGAATCCAAGTTACTACAACCACATTTGTCTGCAAACTCCAAGTATGTTTCCAAAGGTAAATTCTTGTCCTCACAAAGTGCTGTAGGCTTAATTTTCCTTCCCAAGAGGAAGAAGGCAGGCTCAGTGTGGGCTGAGAGGAAGGTGATGGTGACTTATTTAGAATCAAAGTCTTTGGAGACCACAACTGGAAGAGCTGCTCCCAGTTGTAGGTGAGGTGAAAGGTGGGAGCAGGATAAGGGTAGGATCAGGAGGCCTCAGCAACTAAAACCAGCTAATTAAACACCTAACCAGCTAATTGAACACCTAACCAGCTAATTAAACCCCTAACCAGCTAATCT
This sequence comes from Geospiza fortis, assembly GCF_000277835.1. Taxonomy (NCBI): domain Eukaryota; kingdom Metazoa; phylum Chordata; class Aves; order Passeriformes; family Thraupidae; genus Geospiza; species Geospiza fortis. The sequence continues at coordinate 13,126 of NW_005054882.1, forward strand.
CAGCTGTAGGCACATGTCCATGGGAAGTTTGCAGTGTTCCCTGCCTCTTGGTGGAGGGAACTTTCAGGGCCAGGGATGTGCTCACGTGCTCAAAGCTTTCCTGCTCCTGGTTCAGACCTGTCCCCTGACTTCAGGAAGGCTGAATATCCCCCAAAAAAGTCCAGAGAAATCTGAATTCTTTCAGAATCTGGAGGCTAAAGCTGTCTCCATGTCACTCCTCGAGCTGTACCCAGAGTTTTATGCTAAGCCAGGAGCTGTGGGAAGCTTGCTGGTGCCTGCAGCATGAGCTGGTAGGGCATGGCTTGGGCAGCTGGTGGCACTGCTGGGCACAGCTGCTCCTCTCCTTTCCTCAGTGATTTTCAAGCTGGATTTGGAAACGAAATCAGGGAATGGGTGAGGTGAGAGCTGATCCCTCACTGAGCACAGGCACCGGAACGGGAGCAGCACACTGGAATGCTTTGGGTGTTCCATGGATCCCATCCTTCCATGCCTGCACCAGCTCCCATTTTTCAAATTAATGGCTGATGGGCATGAAAAATACTCCAAATAATTTAACTGAAACCTTCCTCAGGTTTCTTTTAGCCAGCACCAAAGCAGTTTGACACTGAAGTGACTTTTCCTTGGTGCAGTTCTGCCCTCGGAGCGCTCCCATTCCCGTGTTCCAGGTTAAGCCTGGGATGGTGCCTGTGGGTGCTGGTGGCAGCTGTGAGCAGCTGGGAGCTTTCCTGTTTGCTTTCCACAGAGCTGAGGTGTGTGGTGCCAATGTCAAGAGCCTGTCCCTTCAGTCTTGGCAGGGAAAAACCACTCCATAACCTCCTTGCAGAGCTGACCCGGAATTCCCCGCAGCACCTAAACTTTCACAGCAGCCTTGGCTTTGGGAGTGCTCAGCAGCTGCAATTCCTGGGGGTCCCTTGTGCTCATGGATTGAATCTGTGTCCTTTTGGAGCAGACCTACGGGCAGCAGAGCTACGGGACCTACGGGCAGCCCAGCGACGTCAGCTACACACAGCCGCAGACCACGGCCACGTACGGACAGACGGCCTACGCCACCTCCTACGGGCAGCCCCCCACAGGTGAGTGCCCTGCTGGGCTGGGCTCAGCCTGCAGCTCTGCTGGGCTTGGGACAGGCCTTAATGTCACCTAGGCCACGGGCAGGGACAGCTTCCACAGGTTGCTGCAAATTCTGGGCAAACTGGGACACTTGGGGATGTGGCAGGCACAGCTGTGGGTAACTCGTGTGACTGCCCTGCCAGGGAACAATCCTGCCCAGTATCCCATCCAGCCCTGCCCAGTATCCCATCCAGCCCTGCCCAGTATCCCATCCAGCCCTGCCCAGTATCCCATCCAGCCCTGCCCAATATCCCATCCAGCCCTGCCCAGTATCCCATCAC
>NW_005054882.1:14688-17437 GCF_000277835.1 Geospiza fortis
CCCCCAGCTCTCCCAGCCTGGCTCCAGCCCTCCATGGCCTCCTCTGGACTGGCTCCAGCAGCTCCAGGTCCCTCATGGAATGGTTTTGGCTGGGAGAGACCTTAAAGCCCATCCAGTGCCACCCCCTGCCATGGCAAGGACACCTCCCACTATCCCAGGCTGCTCCAAGCCCCATCCAGCCTGGCCTTGGGCACCTCCAGGGCTGTGGCAGCCATGCATAAACAGGAATAAATGCACTGTTGAGTTTTCAGGGCAGAGTTTGGGTGCTGTGGGACCCAGCAGGACGTGCTGTGCTCAGAGCAAAGGGAGCAGTGTCCCTGGCTGCTCCTCAGCCCTTCCCTTCCCTGCCTGTCCTGTCACTGGCAGTGACATGTGCCTGTTCTGATCCTGTACCTTCTCCTCCTCATCTTGTGCTTCCCACAGTGGAAGGAGCCAGCCCAGGTTGGCCTGTCCTGCTCACTCTTGCATGGAAAATTCTGTCTCATCCTGTCAGGACCTGAGGTCCCCTTTGGTGGAACCCTGGAGGTGTCACTTGGTTTTAGTGCCAAACTCTGGAGTGTCAGAGCTCGCCCAGGCAAGGCTGCAGTGCTCTTTGCCATCTCCAAACCCTCCCAAGTGCCATCTCCATGGATAAAATCCTGACCACTAAGACATTTTAGGTGACTCCAACCCCATTTCCTAAAGGATAAACAGCATCCTGCCCTCCACCTTTGCATGCCCCGTGGTGGTTTTGCATTTCCAGAGCATGTACTTGTTCCTTAATGCTCCATAAACTCTCCCAACGTGTTCTTGGAGCTGGAATTTCCTCCAGATGAGTGTCTGAATGTTTAAAACTATTGAGACAATGTTTAATTCATGTATATTCATGTTTAGTTAATGTATGTTTGGGCTGAATATTCAGGAGTTTTAGGAAGCAGATTTTCCTCCCAGTGATCCCTTGGGTGCCGTGTCCTGCACATTCCTGGGAGAGACATTATAAACATTTTGTAGTTGGAATTAAACACTTCCCAAAGCAAGGGAATTCCAGGACAGACAGACACTGAGATATCTGGCTGTAGAAGCCATTGAGGAATTCTTCACAGGGAGGAGCTGGAGAGAAAATATTAACCAAAATGAAAATATTTACCATCTTTACATGGATCAGGAAAATTCCTGCTCCTGAGATCCATATCCATTAGCCAGTGTCACTGGGGGTTATCTGCAGGGCTTTTTCCTTTCATTTAAGGCTACCTAGAGAAAGGTTGGCAGCAAAAAATGATTTGTGAACTTCCAAAATTCCTTTCTTAGAAATATTTACATCCCTGTGACTCCTGTGGACTCCAGTCCCACAGGGGTCACAGGAAACTGCTCTGTTGATGTTTTTCCTTCTCCCTTAAGAGGAGATTTGCTGGAATAATAATAATAATAATATCAGGCTCTTTTTTTCTGCACAGCTGCACTTTTTGTTTTCTTGGTAGGCAAAAAAAAAAAACAAAAAACAAAAAACTTCATTTTCTTTTCATCCATGAAAAAACCACCAACTTAGAAAGTGGTCAAGCAAAAGATCCTATCAGCCCACAGAGCAGGGCTGGGGCAGCTCTGGGCATGGAGCCAGGCTGGATTTATCCTTCCTCCACCTGCCTCTCCTTGAGGAGCCAGAGCTGTGGAAAGGAGACTGCAGCCTCTCTCTCCCTGCCTTGCTGCCTTTCATGCTCAATAAACCCCTGGGGCAGACATTGTCATGCCCTGAGACACGTGCAGTTCTTCAAGTTGGATCCCAGTCCTGTTCTCCTGTGAATCACCTTTTTGTACTGCAGTTCCTTAAAGCAATTTTTTGTTGTTGTTGCCTGCACAGCCTGGGGTTTTGGTGAGGTCAAGGAAATCCAAGGGGTGTGTGGATGCAGCCTTTCAGGATGGGTGGGAATGGCAGGCATGGATTTTTCCTTGCCCTGCCTCCAGGAAAGAGTTGGCACCCTCCTCCCCTCCCTGGGGATGTGGAAAAAGGTGTCTTGGAGAAAAAAGGATTTGGGAGCAGCTCCCTCAGGTTAGGGATCACTGGGCACCCTCAGACCTGTGGCTCATTAATCAGTGCAGGGTGTTGGCAGGAATTACAGGAGTAAATAAATAAAGAGCATTTTGGTGTCCAGGTGTGGATCTCTTGGAGTGGGAATTGCTCTCTAAAGCCAGCCAGCCCCTGCTTCCCTTTACCTGGGGAATTTGAGGTATGGATATTGATATTTCTAAAGGATTTGGAATTAATGAGCACACAGCTGCCATAACAACCCCAAAATATCCCAAAACAGGCTGGAGAGAGAGTCAGCTCTGCAGCCCTTCTCCAGCCCCTCACTGGTGGGATAGACACAAGCAGGAGGCAGCTCTCTTCCTAAGGAAATCCCTCTGGAAAAAAGGAATCCCTCTGGAAAGAAGAAATCTCTCTGAGTCCAGCCTTTTCCAGTTGATATTCTCTGTGGGTCAAATCCTGCAAGCTTCTCCACCACCTGAGGAATTCCTGGCCTTCAGTGAGGGGTTTCTTTGAGGGGAATTTAGGCACTTTATTCCTTCTGTCACCTTTTTCTTTCACCAGCTTTTCTGCTCTCTCAACTTTTATCTTCCTAGCTGGGATGGGAGGAGAGAGAGGTGATGTAATAGGAATGCCACTTTCAAAACAGCAGCTCTTGAGGGTTCCCAGAGTGTCCAAACTGGGCTTGATTTGTGATTTAGACCAGTGGGATGGGAAATCACTGCCTTTCCTTTGGGACAAACCCTTCCT
>NW_005054882.1:17451-19957 GCF_000277835.1 Geospiza fortis
TCCAGGAGGGAAATGCTCCATCTAGAGCTGAAGCTTTAAAATTCAACATTTTTTTTTCCTCCCTTTTATCCTGCTGCCTGTGCAGAGCCAGCAAAGCTTTTTGCTCCCAGTAAGAGCACTGGGAAAGAGGGCCCAGCTGTGGGAGGAGCACCCTGGAGCTCCAAATCCAGGGGGAACAGCCTGACCACACACTAAAAAAAGGCCCTGTGCTGCAGCCAGAGCCCTGCTATTGAGGAATTCTTCACAGGGAGGAGCTGGAGAGAAAATATTAACCAAAATATTTACCATCTTTGCGTGGATCAGGAAAATTCCTGCTCCTGAGATCCATATCCATTAGCCAGTGTCACTGGGGGTTATCTGCAGGGCTTTTTCCTTTCATTTAAGGCTACCTAGAGAAAAGTTGGCAGCAAAAAAGGATTTGAGAACTTCCAAAATTCCTTTCTTAGGCTGAACTTAGCCTTTTTTAGTGTGTGGTCAGGCTTTGGCCAGTTAAAATAAAGGTTTATTTAACTCCTGGGATTGCTGCTCCCTGTGGAATTGCTGTCTAGCCTCACATTTAAGTCTTCGGGCTGCTCAAATTTGTCCAAGGCTTTAAAAATCCTCCCATTGGGCATCATCCCCTTCACAGCACCACTTTCCAGAGAACAGCAGACAGGAATAATAACCTTAAAAACTGATTTTCTGGTGATTCCTACAAGTTATTTCCCAGTGGGAGTGCAGTTTACATTCCCAGCTTGGGAATGCCCTGGGATGGGGTTGGGTTGGGGGCCAGGGGTAGGAAGAATGAGGAGTGGGCAGAGGGTCCAGGCTGGCATTGTGTCTTCACCAGGCTCCTGAGGGTCACCAAAAAGCTGAACTTTGGGGGTGTTTTTAATGAATTTGCTGTGCAAACTTCCTGCCCTCGTGGTGTGGGGGGCAGCAGTGGAGCTGTGGCAGTGCCACGGTGCTCTGGGAGGGCACAGCGTGTTCTGCTGCTGCAAGTGCTGTTTGCTTTGCAAATGAGGCACTTGGAATAAAATGCTGCAGCCCAATTTGCCTAAAGGAAACGTGTCACAAGCCTCCCATGTTTATTAAAAATCAAAAGTGATGGGAGAAGCTGTTGCCTTCGCTGATCCCAGCCATGAGAGCATTTGGCTGCTCTTTTTGCTCTTTTTTAATGTTTAACGACGTTTTTATTGCTGTTTTTCCATCTAAGTCTCATAATCTTAATTTGAAAACTTGCTAGAAAGGTTGTTAGGAGCACAAACCCAGTGTGTTAATGCCAGTTCACCTTTGAGACAAGGCAAATGCCACTAAATTATACAGGAGCTGTTTGGGGATCTTGGATATTGTAAAACTGTTGAAAAGGAGCTCTGTGAGCTCTCAGCTTTTTCTCTAAACTGAACTGAAATTCTGAGAAAAGGCAAGGTACATAAAACATCAGGAGCTGCCTCATGTGTCTCTTTTGACCTTTTTCTCATGTGAAAGCAAATGGAAAGTGCTTTGCTTTTGTTTCCAGCTTTACTGATTTAAAATAAGCCTTCAGAAATGTCTCTGAAAGACTTCCCAGGCCAGGTTTTGTGCCTTTATTTTTCAGAAAAGCTAAAAGGATGGGACTGTACTTGCTAAATCAGTTGGATTTATTTTATTTTGGAGCTCAGGGGGGTTTGTTACCCTGCCTTTGTTGAGGAGATGCTCCATGTCTCAGCTTGCCCTGCCTGAGCTCTGCTTGCTGTAAACAATCCTGAGTGCTGGTCCAGGGGTGGCTTCCAGAAAGTTCCTGGAAATGGGATTTTGGGATGCTATGATATCCCAGTGTCTGTCTGTCCTGGAATTCCCTTGCTTTGGGAAGTGTTTAATTCCAACTACAAAATGTTTATAAAATGTCTCTCCCAGGAATGTGCAGGACACGGCACCCAAGGAATCACTGGGAGGAAAATCTGCTTCCTAAAACTCCTGAATATTCAGCCCAAACATACATTAACTAAACATGAATATACATGAATTAAACATTGTCTTAATAGTTTTAAACATTCAGACACTCATCTGGAGGGGCTGAGGCTTCCCAAGGTGGGTTCTGTGAGGAAAGCAGAGGGGCAGGGTGGGGTAATTGCTGATTTTTGGGTTGTCTGAGGTGGTTTTGTGGTGTGTCTGTGATGAGTCCCAGGAGCACCACAAGGACCAGAGATATTTGGGAAAAGTCCTTGAGATATTGCTGGGGACTGACTTGGGACAAGGGTCTGCAGGGACAGGATAAGGGGCAATGGCTTAGGATTAGATGGGATACTGGGAACGTGAGGGGGGGACACAGAGAAGCTGTGGCCGCCCCTGGATGTGTCCAAGGCCAGGCTGGGCAGGGCTTGCAGCAGCCTGGTCTGGTGGAAGGTGTCCCGTGGGAGGGGGATGGAGGGAGATGAGCTTTAAGCTGCCCTGCAGGCCGGGCCGTGCTGGAATTGCGCTGGAATTGCGCGGTGCCTGGCCGGGCCGTGGGGCTGAGCCGTGCTGTGTTGCAGGTTACAGCGCACCG
>NW_005054882.1:20016-29580 GCF_000277835.1 Geospiza fortis
CGGCGCCGGCCGCCCCCGCCAGGTACCGCCCTCATCCTCCTCCTCCTCCTCCTCCTCATGGCACCGCCCTCATCTTCCTCCCCCTCCTCCTCCTCATGGCACCGCCCTCATCTTCCTCCCCCTCCTCCTCCTCATGGCACCGCCCTCATCTTCCTCCCCCTCCTCCTCCTCATGGCACTGCCCTCATCTTCCTCCCCCTCCTCATCTGTACCATCCTCATCTCCTTTCTCCTTCTCCTTCTTTTCCTTCTTCTCCTCTGTCTCTTCCTCCTTCTCCTCCGCCTTTTCTTCCTTCTCCTTCTCATCATCTTTCTCCACCCCTTCCTCATTGGCACCATCCTCATTATCCTCCTCCTCCTTTTCTTCCTCCTGCTCCTTCCTCTTTCTCCTTCTTTTCCTTCTCCTTCTCCTCTATCTTTTCTTCCTCCTCCTTTTCCTTCTCTTCTTCCTCCTTCTTCTCATCATCCTTCTACTGCACATCTTCCTCATTGTCACCATCCTCATCATCCTCTTCCTTCTCCGTCTTTTCCTTCTTCTTCTCCTCTGTCTCTTCTTCCTTCTCCTCCTCTGTCTCTTCTTCCTCTTCCTTTTCCTTCTCTTCTCCTTCCCCCTTTTTTCTCTTCATCCTTCTCTTCTATTCCCTCCTCATCCTTATCTTCCTCCTCCTTTTTTTCTTCTTCCTCATCCTTCTCTTCCTCCTCCTCCTTTTTGTCATTCTCCTCCCTTCTTCTCCTCCTCTTGTTCCTCCTGCTCCTCCTTCTCTTCTTCTCCATCTGCCACTACTCCTCTTCCTCCTCCTTCTCTTCTTCCTCTGTCTCCTCTTCCTCGTTTCTCCTTCTCCATCTCTAGTCACTTTTTCTCTTCTTCCTTCTCCTCCTCCCCATTCTCCTTCTCATTGCCCTTCTCTTCCTCCTTCTCACTCCTCCTCCTCCTCCCATTTCTCCCCATCACCCCCAGGCAGCCACAGCAGGCTCTGGCCTCTCAGGCTGCAGCAGAGGCTGAGTCCTGCCTGCTCTGAGGCCCGGGCTCAGGCAGGATGCTGGGTGGATGCACAGGCTGAAAAACATTTCCTCTTCAAGTCTCACCCCTCTGGGCACGGCCTGTCAGCTATTGAGTTGAATTGTTTGCTCAGAGGATATGGAAAGTTTAGAATACAGAATGGAAACTTGTTTGGGAGTGAGTAAAAGCTGATTTATTCCCTTACCTGGTGTCTGTAGCAAGCAGTGAGGGAAGGAAAGGCAGAGCCTGGCACAGCTCTGGCAGGTTACATTTTAAAGGAATGTAAATCTGCTGGATGAATCCTGACACTGTGTATAATTTTTCCCAGCTTCTACAGCAAAAGCAGCTCAACTCTGAGAAACAAATAGAAATTAAAGACTCATAGAATCGTTGGAGTTAGAAAAGCCCTCTGAGATCATGGAGGCCACCACCAATCGTCTCCCCAAGTGCCACATTCACATGGCTTTTAAACTTTAGGGCAAACAGAAGGGGATGTGTGAATCACATGCAGAGGGTTCTCAAATTTCAGGCCTTGAGAGTTAATTCTAAACACACAACTGTGAGTGGTTTGGGTTGGAGGGGACCTTTAAAGGTCACCCAGTCCAAGCCCAGCATCCTTTCTTCTCTGTGGGATCATTGGGGATAACGTGTATGAGGCAATATCTGCCTGAGCTGGATTCTGAACCAAACAATGGGGCATTTCACTGCCTGCTTCAGCTCCTGCTTCAGCTCCTGCTTCCCCAGGGCTCTGCAGGAGCAGCCCCCCTTGCTGGCATTCCACATCCTCCACTCAGCCCCACAGCCCGGGTCTGAGCCCCGTGGCTTTGGGATGGACAGGAGCTGTGGTGTTCCATGCTCTCTGTTCAGGACACTGCCTGGGCCTTTGTGGAGTGTGCAAATAGCCAGGCAGTGAGTGCTGAAATTGTGTTCATTACCTATTTATTGGCTGTCACCAATCAAGGCCAGCTTTAATGCTGCCCCAAAAAAGAGCTCACAACCCTCAGACCTGGGGGATCTGAGCCCTTCCCTGCTGCCAGCTGTGGTGCTGGGCACCAATGTTGTTCCATGTTTCTCCCCAGACCCCAGGATGGCAGCAAACCAGCAGAGACCAGCCAGCCTCAGTCCAGCACGACAGGCTACAGCCAGCCCAGCCTGGGCTACGGGCAGAGCAACTACAGCTACCCCCAGGTGCCTGCCAGCTACCCCATGCAGCCTGTCACTGCTCCACCCTCCTACCCTCCAACCAGGTAATGGCAGTGCTCGGGTTAGGGGCCTTTCTGGGGGGATTTTATGGAAAAGGAGCTTTGGTGGCCTGGGAGGAGGAGCTGTGCTTCTTGTAGTTGTTGTGGTGGGGATGGGGAGGCTGTGGCTGAGTGTAGAAGTGTCTCTGTGCACATCTGAGCAGGAAAATTATGACAAATGGGTTGAAGACATTTTCTTCATTTCTTTAAACATTTTAATACTTGAGGATTTTAAGAGTTTTCCTGGAGTGACCTTTTGCTGCCTCCTTCCACGTGCAGCTTAGCCCAGGAGCTCCCTTGTCCCTTCAGGTGTCTTTAATGTGACTTCTAAAACATACACTTTGAAATTCTCAAAGCCCCAGCTGCATGAGAGGAGTTTCTTTTACCCAAGGCCTTTTACCTCCATTACCACTGAGTTTTGCCCTGGCACTTGTTCCTTTTCCTAGAGGTGTGCATAAACTGGGATTAGCCACATGGTTTTTGTTTTCACAGCCCTTTAGACTGGCCTCCACAGGATGACTTCAGCTTTTAAAGTGATTTACAGCACTAAATAAAGCCTCTAATTGCATTGCCTTCCAGCATGAGCCATTCCATGCACGCTGCCAGGGAATTGCCTCACCATCCCACCTTTCCCAACGTTTTTCTCTTCCAGCTATTCCTCCACACAGCCAAGCAGTTACGATCAGAGCACTTACTCCCAGCAGAGCAGCTACGGGCAGCAGAGCTCCTATGGCCAGCAGACCAGCTATGGGCAGCAGAGCAGCTATGGCCAGCAGCCACCTCCCACCAGTTACCCACCTCCCACTGGATCCTACAGCCAGGCCCCCAGCCAGTACAGCCAGCAGAGCAGCAGCTATGGCCAGCAGAGTGAGTGGGAGCTCTGGGAAGGAGCCCTGGCCTTCGTTTGGATCTAAAACTCAGAGCTGGGTTGAAGGCAGAGGGGGTTGGAGCTGGGGTTTGGCCTCTCTTGGTGAAAAATGGCACCAAGAGGTGTTGCCATCTCTGGAGGCAGTGGTGGGTTGGGCTGGGGAAAGGGAAGGTTCCTCACCTCAGGGAAAGGGAACACAGAGGCACAAAATGTTTGTGGGGAGGAGTTGAGGGGGCTCAGCTGGAGAAAAGGAGGCTCAGGGAACCTTGTGGCTCTGCTCAGAGCAGGAGTGGCAGGGTCAGGCCCTGCTCCCAGGGAACAGGCACAGAATGAGAGGGAACAGCCTCAGGCTGGGCCACGGTGGATATTGGGAACATTTCTTCATGTTGGTGAGGCCCTGGGCAGTAGTGGATCCCCATCCCTGGAGGGATTTAACAGCCACGTGGATGTGGCCCTTGGGGACATGGCACAGTGGTGACCTTGACTGGGGGAACAGCTGAAATCAACACCATCAGAGGGATTTTCCCAAACTGAACAGCTCCAGCGTGGCTGGAGCTGAGGGCAGGGGAAGGGGCTGCCTCTCCCTGACCTGTTTGCCCCCTTCCCCAGGCTCCCTCCGCCAGGGCCATCCCAGCAGCATGAACATGTACGGGCAGGAATCCGGAGGCTTCTCCGGCCCCGGGGAGAGCCGGAACCTGAGCGGCCCCGAGAGCCGGGGCAGGGGACGAGGGGGATATGAGCGAGGAGGAGGCATGAGCAGAGGTGGGCGGGGAGGAGGACGCGGTGGAATGGGGTAAGAGCAAAGCTTTTCTCCTTTTCTCTAATTCTGGTTTACCCATAGGATTTGAAACTCAAAAAGAAGGGACTGAAAGGTTGACGTTCCCAGCTGTGTTTCCATGGAGGACATGTGTGTGTGTAGCAGCATTCCTTGTCATCCATGGAAACATTATCCTAAGGGAAATAGGAGCAGGATGGTTGGTTTGTCCTGCAGCTGGTTGGGCCCCCAGGGAGGGGGAAACTGGGGGTAACGCTGGCCCTGGCACTTTCAGCTCCCTTCACGGTCGCCCAGAGGTGGAATCCTCTGTGGGGTTTAACAGTAACTCTGGGTGGAACACACACAAACCTCCAAGCAGCTCCAGGGGATGCTCCCTGGGCCTCAGGAGCGGGGATTTTGGCCGGGCAGGAGCCTTGTGTCAGCCTCCTCCCACGGAGCCTGCGAGCTCAGAGTGCCACGAGGAGAAGGAGCCCGAGGACGGAGAGAAGGAAGTGCTTTGGCTCCCAGGCCTGCTCCCCCTCGAAGCATTCAGGTGCTCTGAATCAGTTTGGCCATTTCACCTGATGGCACAACCTGGTTTGGTGCCACCTGTGCCTTCAGGTGTGTCCCCATCCGTGGAGGTCATTCTGATGGAGGCGAGGGAGGAGAACCAATCCCAAAGGCTCCTCCGAGAGAGAACTCACAGCTTTGTGTGTGTTCCATCCCCTCACCCCGTTGCTCAGAGCTATGCAGAGTGTCCCCAGGTGTGGCACAGGACACGCTGTGCCCACCCTGGTGCTGGCAGGGGGGCTGTGATGGCAGCTGCCCTCCAGAGGCCACTTCTTCCCGTGTGGCACAGCCCCAGTTTGGCAGTGGGTGGCCCCATTCTGCATAGCTCTGTTGCAGCCCATTGACGTGGCATGAAATCTTTATCAGAGAAATCCAAGAAAGAATGGAAAGGGCTGGTTTGTGTGGGAACACATCCAGCTTGGAATTGGCACGGGTGGAACAGAGTTCCAGGGATCTGCATAAAGATTTCAGCCGTGCTGTATTGATCTCTTAACGATGAAAGTAGATGTAGACACCTGAAATGTCTATCATCACATCTTCAAATTTCTAGCCCCTTCCGAGCTTCTCATTGCCAAAGATTTGTCACCTGTCTCTGATCTCACACCTTAATCCCAGCTCAAATTTGCCTCCTGAGCGATTTCCCACCTGGCCAGACCCTTACAAAGGGTCCCCCCCTGCCCCAGCCTTATGGACGTAGAGTTTGTGATGTCCATAGAACAGGTGGCTTCAGGGGACACCCAGGGCAGGTAGGGGAACTCGGCCCACCTTAGCATGCTGTGGTGATGGATTTCAGTGTCTCCAGCAGGTAAGGAGCTCGATGTTATTAACATGCCCTTTTTCATTGCCTCGATGATTTGATATTTTTATGAAAATGGAAAACTTTTTAACATGCTTTGTCGCATTTATATGCTACAGGTTACAAAGTGAGAGCCTTGTAAACACCTCAATACTTAAAAAGTACCCGTACTCAGTACTCAGCCGGCAGCATAATGAAAAGTGGGACTAGACACGGTGTCCATATGGAGAGGAAAAATATACATAGAATATTTTTAACCCAATGTATTGATTGTATAAACGGAATCCTTCTGTAACTTTGGTAACTGCATACTTGTTGTTTGGTAATAAAACCAGAGGAGGGTATACTACTACTTTAGAATTGTGTAACGTTAAAGAAAAAAAAAAGTGTAAAAATCTTATGTTTAAAAAGAGAGACATTACGTAAATGGTGTGTACTTTAACGAGAGGAGGCAAAGCTGCATGCAACAGCTCGAAATTCTGTATTGACTTTTTTTTTCCCAGTATTAGAGGTGCAATACTTGCTAGAAAAATTCACGGTGCTCTCCCTCCTCCGCTCGGCTCCTTCCAAAGAGCTTGCTGGCTCACCCAAAAAAAGAGCAAGAAGCAGCCCAAATCCTTTCTAAAGGTGGCATTTTCCTACTTCACCACCACGCTCCAAAGCAGTTTTAGCTGTGAATGCTTCAGCCAAAGCTTTTGGTGAAAGCTGCGGCCCTGTTTGCATTGGCACCTGCCCAAAAGTGAGTGTGTCCACAAAGCTGCACCCCAGGCCTTGGAGCCCCCGCTGTACTCTGTAAGTTCTCCCTCCAGAGAGTTGTTAAATTCAGTAGTGACCTGAATGTATGGCTTTATTTTGAGGGTTTTAGGGGCGATGTCAGCTGAACTGTGTTGTAGGTCTCGCGTGTGGTTTGTCTCCTTTTACACTGTTAAATGTCAGGGACCCGCGGGCCCGCGCTGCCACAGGCTGAGGGTGCACCTTGGTGGACACACCGAGGGGAGGGAGTTGACCGCTGAAACACCCCCAAATTGCTCTTCAACAACAACAACAACAACAAAAAAAACCCGACTTTGATTACAAACAACCCCCATTTCTCAGCCAAGTATTGCACTGATGATACCCAAGTAATGACACCAGGGCACCGACAGCAAAGCGGTGCCTCAAACCACACCAAGGTTGCTTTATATGTAAAGAAAATTTGAGCGAGCTGCCCTGAAGAAAGGCCTAGTGCCGAGATGAGAGAGAGACAGAGAGATGTTTGGAGATGTTTAGCCAGTGCCCTTCTCCCCTGTGAGCCGCAGAGGCTCAGAGCGGTGCTGGCTTTGTAAAGGGAAAGGCCTTCATTTCTTCGTTTATCCCCCCAGCAGCGCTGGAGAGCGAGGTGGCTTCAATAAGCCTGGTGGTAAGTTTTTGAGCATTACAATGGATAGTGTTAAAAAAAAAAAAAAAAAAAAAAAATTGCAGTCAGTTTTTTTTTTTTAGCACGAAGTGTAATTTTTTATTCGTTTAAGTGGTTTAAAAATGACAATATGCAACCAGACTGTAATGGGTACTGCCGGCGATGCCCAGGGGTGTGCGGACACAGTGGAAGAGTTGAGCAACCACTCCTGTAATTTTGGGGAAAAGAAATGGTTTGGATGTAATAAATATTTTTTTTTTTTTTAATATATGTAGATATATTAAGTAACTTTTATTAATGAACTTAAAAACTGATTGGCTTGGTAAAATCTTGTAAAAAATCAGCGTTAATAGTGGTTAACGGTTTGAAACCTGCTAAAAAAAAAAAGAAATCAGTGTAATAGTGGTTAACGGTTTGAAAGCTGCTAAAAAAAATCAGTGTAATAGTGGTTATTGGTTGGAAAAAATGCTTAAAACCAGTGTAATAGTGGTTTTTGGTTGGAAGAAGTGCTAAAAGAGCCACCTGATGGCCCAGTAAGGTGCAGTGCTGCTGCTTGTGCGGCGCAGGTCGTAGCTAGTGTTGTGTGTGTTGGTTCTCCAGCCCGCAGGGCCCCCACTAACACCCTTCCCTGTGCTTCTCTCCCGCCTGGCAGGACACATGGAGGAAGGACCCGACCTGGATTTAGGTAATTCCCACCTAACTCCTTCCTGAGGTTGTGAAACCGATGTTTGTGTCCTCGCTCCGAGGGCTGCGGCCACCACGGTGTCACCCCACCCCACTTCCAGCCTTTCTGGCTGTTCCCATCATTTCTTCATTCCCAAACAGCTGGAAAACCACCAGATGTGGTTGGGAGATGCTGCCCCTTCTCTGCAGGAATTCAGGGGGTTGGGGGCTGCTCTGGAGCTCTTCCAGGGAGCCTGCAGCACCCCCAGAGCCTCGTCCGTGGCTTGTCCCTTCCTGCCACACAAGCGTGTCTGGAAGTTCTGCGTCAGCCTCCCGGCATCGGAAAAGGGGGGTGGATATCCTTGTGTGGGAGCCCAGGGGCACCAAGGTCTTCCTCATCTCTTGTCTGGGATGTGTCCTGAAATAACCTGGGGGTTCCTCCCACATGGGTGGGTGTGGGCTCTGTCTGTGGCACTCGGGAGGTGAGGTGGGGACAGTCCCCTCCCTGGGGCCCGGCGTTTCCTGTCACTCCCAGAGAGCAAAGCTGCGGCCGTGGAGGGGATGAGGGGATGGAAAGAACTCGGCCCTGGGGTATCCCTGCCCTTCCTCTGACCCCAGGAATTGTCTCCTAGGCCCCCCTATGGACCCGGAGGAGGACTCGGACAGCACTGCAGTCTATGTGCAGGGACTCAATGATAATGTGACCCTGGAGGATCTGGCAGATTTCTTCAAACAGTGCGGTGTTGTCAAGGTGAGGGGACACCAGTGGCCCCGTGCTGGCAGAGGGAAAAGGGTCACCCACCTCCTCCTCTTTCTCCTCCTCCTCTCTGCCCATTGCTCACATCCTTCTGGCCCCTCATGTCCAGGCTCTGGGAGAGTCCTGGCAGTGCTGTTTAGGGCCTGTCCCTTCATTTTTGGGGTGTCCAGGCAGTTGCTGTCATCCATGGTAGGCCTGGGCCTCCTTCTTTCCTGGAGTCCTGGAATGGGTTTCTGCTGGAAAGCAGAACAGTGAATCCCTGCTGGGCTGTGGGGAGACAGCCCTGGGGTGACATTGCACTGTCCCTTAGATGAACAAGAGGACGGGGCAGCCCATGATAAACCTCTACATCGACAAGGAAACGGGCAAGCCCAAGGGCGATGCCACCGTGTCCTACGATGACCCGTCCACTGCCAAAACTGCCGTGGAATGGTTCGATGGTGAGTGCTGGGGGGCGTTCTGGGGTGGAATTCCAAAATCTCCCAAGTGTGGGAAGCACCTGGGTGCAGGTGTGTGAATCAGGATTCACCGATGCTGCTGCCATTGTGTCCCTCCCAGGGAAGGATTTCCAGGGCAGCAAGCTGAAGGTGACCCTGGCCCGGAAGAAGGGCCCGATGAACAGCCTGAGGGGCGGGATGCCCCCCCGGGAGCAGCGGGGGATGCCCCCACCCCTCCGTGGAGGTACCGTGCAGCCCCCCCGAGCTCTGCCCGCCCTTCCCGTGGCTCCCGGCACTAACAGGGCTCCTTCCCGCAGGTCCAGGGGGCCCCGGTGGCCCAGGGGGGCCCAGCGGGCCCAGCGGCCCCATGGGCAGGATGGGGGGCAGAGGTGGAGACAGGGGTGGCTTCTCCTCGAGAGGACCGCGGGGATCCCGGGGAAACCCGTCCGGAGGGAGCGTCCAGCACCGTGCCGGGGACTGGCAGTGCCCCAACCCGTGAGTACCCCACAGCCCCGGGCCATCCTGCAGCTGGCCAGGGCAGGATCATCCCAGTCATCCCAAAATCACTGGCTGGGCCTTCCTGGGAAGCAGCTTCCAGCTGGCACAGAGGGAGGGACGGGGGCACTCCTGGGGGCTGTGGGGGAACCACAGCTCCTGTGGGCAGCCAGACCCCCACCCCACTGCAGGAGCTGTGCCCCACGTCCTGCCCTTGTGTCCCCTTGCCACGTGCTCTCCTGCTCGTGCTTCCCAATGTCACCCCAGCTGGAATGCTGTCCCGCTCTGGCCTAACTGGAATTTGTACCCAGGGGCTGTGGAAACCAGAACTTTGCCTGGAGAACGGAGTGCAACCAGTGCAAGGCGCCCAAACCGGAGGGGTTCCTCCCACCCCCCTTCCCTCCTCCAGGTACGTTTGGGGGGTTCACAGCCCCACTTCCCAGCAGGACACCCCAGGCCTGGCCTCGGGCTACTTGGGGAATGGCTGGGCCAGCTCCAGGAGCTGCCAGGCCTTCATCCCTCTGTGAGCCTTGACATGGAGACTGGGATTTCTCCTGGGCTTCCTGGGGCTGGGGGGCTGTCAGCTTAA
>NW_005054882.1:29900-30347 GCF_000277835.1 Geospiza fortis
GGGTGAGGGGTTAAGGAGCCTCCCCGACCCGGGGAGGGCTCCTGGACCCCACGACTGAGACGCCTGTCCCCGGCCCACAGGGGCGAACACCGCCAGGATCGCCGAGACCGGCCCTACTAACGCCGCCCCCCCAGAGCCGCATTTACTACCAGATTTATTTTTTAAACCAGAAAAAAAAATGTTTTAAATTTATAATTCCATATTTATAATGTTGGCCACAACATTATGAGTCCTCCTTGTCTGTACTTTAGTATTTTTCACCGTTTGTGGAGAAACATTAAAACCAAGTTCAACGGTAGCGTGATGAATTCTTTCTTCCTCCCCCTCCCCCAAAATAAAACCGGTTGTTTAACGCGCCCCCGCCCTCCCCTCCCCGCCTGTAACGCTGTGAACGGTTGTGACGGTTGTTTTTTTAAATAAAATTCCCGCTGTTTGTAACCGTACCAT
>NW_005054882.1:31290-31635 GCF_000277835.1 Geospiza fortis
CCCTGGCACTGCCATCCCTCTGCTGTCACCTGCTCCAGGGTGGGGACACCGGGCAGAGGACACCCACCATGACTGGGCAGCTTTTTGGGCGGGGTTGGGGAGGGATGTCCCCTCTGTGCCACAGCCCCCCCAGGGGTGGGTATGGGTGACAAGGGACTCATTAACCTGGGGGGGTCACAGGAGGAGGGGACACAGAGTGGGGGACGTGGAGAATGGGAACAAAAATGGTGGGGGGACATGAGGGGAGGGGACATGGGCTGTGGGGGGGACACGGAGGGTGGAGGGACAGGGAGTGGGGGGGCTGCAGGTCCTGGCAGGGAGCAGGCAGGTCCCCGGGGGGGGGGG
>NW_005054882.1:32081-32383 GCF_000277835.1 Geospiza fortis
GCATGCGAGTGCCCCAGAACGAGGTGGTGTTCCAGGCCAAGAACGTGGTGCCCGGCTCCTTCATCGCCAGGGACAACGTCTCCAACTTCATCCAGTGGTGCCGCCAGGACCTGGGCATCCAGGACGTGCTCATGTTCGAGACCAACGACTTGGTGCTGAAGAAGAACGAGAAGAACTTTGTGCTCTGCCTGCTGGAGGTGGCCAGGAGGGGCTCCAAGTTCGGCATGCTGGCCCCCATGCTGATCCAAATGGAGGAGGAGATCGAGGAGGAGATGAGGGACCAAATGGCCGAGGGCGCGCTG
>NW_005054882.1:32527-33487 GCF_000277835.1 Geospiza fortis
CCGGCCCGTGGCCCTGTGCGACCTCAGGAACCTGGACGAGCTGGTGAGACACGCGCTGCCCGCGGAGCCCTGCGCCTGGGTGAGGGCCCTGCGGCCGCCCAGGCCGGGCCTCGCCCGGCGCTCAGGGGGAGCCGCCCACGGGCAGCTCTGTGCTTCATGGGAACTGCTCTCTGTCCGCCCAACAGGGTGCCCTCTGTCTCCTGGGGGGAGGTCCTGTCTGTCCACACAGTGGTCACTATGAGGTCCCACCACCATATGGCCTGTGGGAGAACCTCTCTGTCCATCCAATGGTCACTCTGTGGTCACTACAAGGTCCCACCTATCTATGGTCCATGGGAGAACCTCTCTGACCACCCAGTGGTCACTCTGTAGTCACCAGGAGGTCCCACCTGTCTCTGTCCCCCCAGCAGGGTCCATGGGGGGTCCCACCCATCTCTCTGGTCCCCTGGAGTCCTCTGTGTCTCTGTGGCCCCTGGCAGGTCCTGTCTGTGTGCCCCATGAGGTGCTCCATGACCCACGGGAGCTCCCCCCTGTCCCCCCAGCGGGGCATCCTCTGGTCCCCGGCAGGTCCCACCTGTCCCTGTGACCCCCAGGAAGTCACAGGCCATCCAGAGGGCACTCGGTGGTCCAGGGGAGGTCCCCCGTGTCCCTGTGACCCCTGGCAGGTCCTTCTGCCCACCGCTGTGGTCCGTAGGATGTGCTCCACCCCCCATCCCAGCTCTCCATGGCTACGGCAGCTCCTCCGCACCCGCCCCGGCTCCCGTGGAGCCTCCTTGGCTCTGTTTCGGTGCCCGTGACCAGAATCACAGCGGGGACACAGGTGCCACCTGTGCCACCTGCTCCCGGTCAGGGGTGACCCCCAGCGATCCCACCCAGGACCGCTCCTGTCCCCTCGGGGCTGCTGTCCCCAGGGAGGACGTGGGGACATCCCAGCCACAATTTGGGGTGTCAGGAGGGGGG
>NW_005054882.1:34434-35309 GCF_000277835.1 Geospiza fortis
GGCCCCGCTGCCCCCGAGCCCCCCCAGGTGCTCCCCACGGAGCCCTCCATGTGTGCCCACCTGAGGGGCTGCCCCTATGGTGGGCATCCACACTGAGCCTACATGGGGGTCTACCGGCCCTATAGTGGAGGTCCAGCCCTATAACAGGGGGTTTCATGCCCCACCGACCCTATAGCAGGGTTCCTGTGCCTACCAGCCCTATAGTGGAGTGTCCATGCCTCACTGGCCCTATAACGGGGTTTGTGCTCACTGACCCTATAAGTGAACATCTGTGCCCACCTGCCCTATAATGGCGGGTCTGTGCCCCACTGACCCTATAGTGGGGGTTCTGTGCCCACCTGCCCTATAACCGGGGGGTCTGCACCCCACCAGCCCTATAACTGGTTTGTACTGGCCCTATAGCAGGGGGTCTGTACCTACTGATCCTATAACAGGGAGTCTGTGCCCCACTGACCCTATAGGGGGGTTTCTATGCCCACCAGCCCTATAGTGGGGGATCTATGCCCTGCTTGCCCCATAATGGGGGGTGTGTGTGCCCCAGCAGCTCTGTAACGGGGGTCTGTGCCCCACCGGCCCTATAGGGGGGTTCTGGACCCCGCTGACCCTACAGCAGGGCGTCCACGCCCCGCTGACCGCGCCCCTGTGTGGCCGCAGGTGCGGGAGATCCTGGGCTGCTGCTCCTGCCCCTCGCAATTCCCCATGGTCAAGGTCTCGGAGGGGAAGTACAAAGTGGGCGACTCCAACACGCTCATCTTCGTCCGAGTAAGAGCCACACCCTCACCCCATTGTCCCCTCACTCACCCCATTGTCCCCCTCACCCCATTGTCCCCCTCACCTCATTGTCCCCCTCACCCCATTGTCCCCTCCTTACCCCA
>NW_005054882.1:36104-38121 GCF_000277835.1 Geospiza fortis
GATTCTCCCTGGGGCCCCTTTCCCTGGTTCTCTCTGGGGTTTTGTTCCCTGATTTTTATGGGGTTCCATCCCCTGGCTCTCCATGGGTTTCATTCCTTTCCCTGGTTCTCTATGGGATTTTGTTCCCTGATCTTCTGTGGGGTTCCATTCCCTGGTTCTCCATTCTCCATGGGTTCCATTTCCAGATTCTCCTTGGGGCTCCATTCTCTGTGGGACTCTTCTCCCTGGTTCTCTGTGGGATTTTGTTCCCTGATTTGCTGTGGGGTTCCATTCCCAGATTCTCTCAGGGGCCCCTTTCCCTGGTTCTCTATGGGGTTTTGTTCCCTGATTTTCTTTGGGGCTCCATGGGTTCTGTTCCCAGATTCTCCCTGGGGCTCTGTTCTCTGTGGGGCTCTTCTCCTGGTTCTCTGTGAGGTTTTGGTCTCTGATTTTCTGTGGGGTTCCATTCCCTGGTTCTCTGTGGGTTCTGTTCCCAGATTCTCCCTGGGGCTCTTTTCCCTGGTTCTCTCTGGGGTTTTGTTCCCTGATTTTTATGGGGTTCCATCCCCTGGCTCTCCATGGGTTTCATTCCTTTCCCTGGTTCTCTATGGGATTTTGTTCCCTGATTTTCTATGGGGTTCCATTCCCTGGTTCTCCGTGGGTTCTGTTCCCAGATTCTCCCTGGGGCTCTTCTCCTGGTTCTCTGTGGGGTTTTGTTCTCTGGTCTTCTGTGGGGTTCCATTCCCTGGTTCTCCATTGGTTCCGTTCCTGGATTCTCCCTGGGGCCCCTTTCCCTGGTTCTCTCTGGGGTTTTGTTCCCTGATTTTTTATGGGGTTCAATCCCCTGGCTCTCCATGGGTTTCATTCCTTTCCCTGGTTCTCTGTGGTGTTTTGTTCCCTGATTTTGTGTGGGGCTTCCATGGGTTCTGTTCCTGGATTCTCCCTGGGGCCCCTTTCCCTGGTTCTTTTTGGGATTTTGTTCCCTGATCTTCTGTGGGGTTTCATTCCCTGGCTCTCCATGGATTCTGTTCCCAGATTCTCCCTGGGGCTCTGTTCTCTGTGGGGTTTTGTGGAAGTCTGTGGGGCTCTTCTCCTGGTTCTCTATGGGGTTTTGTTCCCTGATTTTCTGTGAGGTTCCATTCCCTATGAGGTTCCATTCCGTTCTCCCTGAGGCTCCATTCTCTGGTTCTCTGTGGGGTTTTGTTCTTTAATCTTCTGTGGGGTTCCATTCCCTGATCCTCCATGGGTTCTGTTCCCAGATTCTCCCTGGTTCTCTATGAGGTTTTGTTCCCTGATTTTCTGTGAGGTTCCATTCCCTGGTTCCCTATAGGGTTCCAGTCCCTGCTTCTCTGTGGGGTTTTGTTCCCTAATCCTCTATGGGGTTCAATTCCCTGGCTCTCTTTGGGACACTGTTGCTGATTTTCCATGGGGCTCCATTCCCTGGTTCTCCATGGGGCTCTGTTCTGTGGGGCTCCATTCCCTGATTTTCTGTGGGGTTCTGTTCCCTGTTTCCCCATGGGGCTCCATCCCCTGCCTCTCTGTAGGTTCCAGTCCCTGTTTCCCCATGTATTCCCTTCCTTGGTTCTCCATGGGTTCCATTCCCTGATTTTCTCTGGGGTTCTGTTCCCTGTTTCCCCACGGATTCCCTTCCTTGGTTCTCCATGGTTCTCCCTGATTTTCTCTGTGGTTCTGTTCCCTGTTTCCCCGTGGGTTCCCTTCCTTGGTTCTCCCTGATTTTCTCTGGGCTTCCCTTCCCTGGGGCTGGGTTTCTCAGGGCACCGATCCTGCTGGAAGGGGGAAAAGGGGAGTGACAAAAGTGGGGTTTTTCCCCAAATTCCCGAGGTGTCACCACCTCCGGGAGTAGCCCGGCTGGAAAATCGGGATGCGGGGAGGGGAGGGCCTGCTGAGCGCTGTCCCGCTGACCTCCCCACCCCGTCCCTTCCAGCGCACCGCCTGCCCCAGCCCCGCACCCCGGGCATGTCCCCCCAAAAAGCGGCTCCCGGCCCCTCCTCCTCGTCCCGCGCCTCCAGCCCCAGCG
>NW_005054882.1:40639-40781 GCF_000277835.1 Geospiza fortis
CCCACGCCCCGGGGCTGCGGGGAACGGCCCCAGCGGGCCCCGAACGGCAGCGCCAGGGCCTGGGGGGCTCTGCAGAGCGTCCCCTCCTCCCTCCTGGAGCCCCCCTGGGCCCCGCGGGAGCGCCCGGGCCCGGAGGAGAACG
>NW_005054882.1:40814-42625 GCF_000277835.1 Geospiza fortis
GGCCGCGGGGACGTCCCCGAGCTGCTGGGGAGGGTGGAGGTGGCACCCGGGCGGGCGATGGCCGCGGAGCTGGGGGGGCCAGGAGCGCTTCACTTGGTGACTGTCGGCGTTGGCGTGGGCCCTGCGAGGAGCCCCCAGCCCCAGAGGGTGCCAGGGCTGTCCCCAGGCCCTGGGGAGCAGCTCCGGGGGGGGCAGGCGTGTGGGCAGGGCAGGGGTGGCCAGAGCAGAGCTGGGAATGGGGCTGGAGAGCACCCGGTTCTCTTCATCTCCTCACTCTTCTCTGCTTGTTTTCCTTATCTTGACGTGCTCTTCTTATCTTCTCCTCTTCTTGCTATTCTTGTCATCCTCCTCCTCCTCAGCTCATCTTCTCCCTCTTCTTTTGGGCTGCCTCCTCCTTCTCATCTTCTCCTCTTGGCCTTCACATCCTTCTCCCTCATCATCTTCTCCTCTTGGCCTTCCCCTCTTCTCCTCTTGGCCTCATCATCACCTCTGCAGTCTCTCCTCTCCACCCCTGAGATGACTTGGGGACATGCAGTTTGGCACCACGAGCCCTGTTTCAGGGCAGGACGGGTCACTGTTCCCTCTCCAGCCCCCCGCTGGCCACAGCACTGCCCCCAGCTCGTGTTGATGTCCCCAGGGTGGGACAGGGCTGTGTCCCCAGCCCAGGCCACCGAGGCCCCCACCCCTGCATGTCCTCTGCAGCCAGTAAAGACCAACGGAGCTGAGCCCACCATGTCTGCTCATCTGTCCAGGGGCATTCAGAGCCCCAGGCCCGAGGGAGGGAGGGAGGGAGGCTCTGGGGGTGCCAGCAGGGGTGGGAGCAGTGAAGAGCTGGGCTGAGGCTGAGTCCCAATGTCCTGGACCCCCCGACAGCCACTGGGACCTCTCCAGAGGTGTCCCATGGCCAGGGACCTGCACCCCAGGGCTGCTGGCCCAGGGGGACACAGCAGGTGTGGGTCACCAGGAGGGTCCAGACCTCTGGTGGTGACCTCCCCGCTGTGACTTTCCAAAGCAGGGTGCCCACTGTGGTCCCTGCTGTGGCAGTGGGGCTGGTGTCCAGCCCCAGAGTGGTGCTGGTGGCCCGTGGGGTGTCCCAGAGCAGCACCAATGATTTGTGGGGTATCCCAGAGCAGGACTGGCTGGTGCTGCTCATCACCCACCTCACAGGGACCTCCTGGGGACGCCACACTTGTCCCCAACCCCAGGAGGGGCTCGGGGCACCCAGACTGGACACCATGGACAGTGCAGGGCCCCTTGGTGGATCCCTGAGAGGCTCCAGGAGCAGAGCCACAAGCTCTCCATGCCCTTCTGTCCCCAAGGGGTGACTGGCCCCGTGTCCCTGTCCCAGCCCTGCCCATCTGCTGTGTCAGGCCTTGCTGTGCCAGAGGCCACTGGCCCCAGGGAGGGTTTATCTGGCCCTGCAGGGCTGGCAGGAAGCTCCCAGGATCCTGCTTCCCTCGGGGTCACCGGGCCATGGCCACCCCAGCAGTGTCCCCATGGGCTGGTGTCATCTTTATTCAACATTCCCTCAAACCAGTGAACATTACAATATATTTATCTTTCATATATTAGAGATTTCCTGCTTCCAGGGAGGGGGGGACCCATGGCTTGATTTGGGGAGCAAAGGAGCAGTGGGAGCCCCAGGGGAGCACCCAGGGGTGCCAGGGGGGAGCAGAGGGAGCCGTGGGGCTGGGCTGGGGGAGAGGGGACACTCAGAGCCCTCCTGGCCCCGTGGCAGGGGCTGGAGGGGGCTGCAAAAGCCCTTTTTAACCTGCACCTTGAGTACAGCCTCCAGTGTGGGATCCTCGAGC
>NW_005054882.1:42644-43163 GCF_000277835.1 Geospiza fortis
CCCACCTGCTCCAGCCCCAAATCCCAGGGCTCCAGGGGGATCTGCAGCCAATCCCACAGCACTCTGGCCCCCCCCACCCCAGCCACTATTCCCAGGGTTTGGAATGCTGAACCCACCACCAGACAGCACTCCATGAGAGCCAGGAGCAGGAGCTGGGGTTGCTGGGATGGGGAGGGAGCAGCACCAGGAGGAGGACAGGGCATCACTCACACATGGATTGCTGCAGGGATGCAGGACTGGGGACAGCCCCCTGCCCCCTCTGCTGCCCCCAGGAGAGGGAGAACCCAGGGGCTGGGTCCTGGGCAGGGGACAAAGGGGACATGCACACGGATCCAGCCCTGCTCCCTCGGGCGGGAAAGGGACGGGAGGAGGAAGAGGAGGAGGAGGAGGAGGAGGAGGAGGGGCTGCAGCAGCACCTCAGTTCTTCAGGATGGTCTCATAGGCTTGGTAGATGTACTGGGACACCTCTGGTGCTCGGCATTTCAGGGATAACTGTGGGGAGAGAGGGGAGAGGCGGGG
>NW_005054882.1:43173-48512 GCF_000277835.1 Geospiza fortis
CTGGAGAGCCCCCAGCCCCAAAGCAGAGCCCTGCATGCTGCAGCTCCCTCCCTCCCACGGGCCACTCCAGCTCCTGATTCAGCTGGGAAAAGGTTATTAAAGCCCTGCAAGCCCTCCCAGGGCAGAGCCATCCACATGCAGCACAGGCAGGGAACAGGCAAGGGCAACACTCCAGCTTTTGGGATTGCATTCAGTGCCTGGCACTCCAGGGAAGTGAAGGGTTCTCCAAAAACATCCTCCTTTCCAAAGAGGAATGAGCCCCTTCAGGTGTTTGCTTATATATTACATCATTCCCAAATCAATTAGCTCCTCAAGCAGGGAAAGCTCATGGAGAATGCTCTGGGATAAGGATTTTCAGCTATCCTCATCCCCAGTGAAACCAGCAGGGCGATGGGGACATCCCAACCCTCAGAAATATCCCCCTCCTTGTGCCAGCCCTGCTGGGAAGGAGAGGCAGGAGGCACCAGGAGACTGGCAGGGCAGGGAAAAACATCAGGGGAGGGAGGAATATCCAGGCAGCAGCCAGGGAGAGCCCAAAGCCAGGGAAAAACCAATCTCTAACCTCCAAATCCTGCAAGAGCGGGCAGGCCGGCGAGGGCGGGCGGTGGGACAGACACAGAGAGAGGAGTCAGGGTGACACAGCTGGCCCCACCCCACCCCAAAGGCTGCCAGGGACGTGGGGAGGGGACAGGGAGAGCAGGACACCGGGGTGGCTCTTGGGTGAGGTGTGGAGAGATCCCTGCTCAGGGAATGCTCCGAGGACAGGGTTTTATGGAGCTGGGTGGGTTGGGAGCCCTCTGTGTCCCTCAGCTGTCCCCAGAGGAGCAGTGCCACCCTCCCCACGAGACAGGGACAGCGGGGCTGGCTGGACCAGCAGCTGGGGAGGTCCCAGAGCAGGGATGTGCCCTCAGCCCCGGGGGCTGGAGCAGGCAGGGGATGGGATGTACCGTGAAGCTGGGGTTGCTGGGCTGGATCCGCAGCTCGGCCAGCACCCAGATGCCGTTGGTGAGCTTCAGCGACTGGTAGAGCATGTCCTGGCCCTCCACGTTCCTCTTGGCAATGGTGAAGATGTTGCTGCCTTGGAGTTTGCTGCTCACAGCATCTGGGATGGGAGAGAGAGGCTGAGGGGCTGGGCTGACCCCCTGCTCCCCTTGGACCTGCTCCTGCCCCACCTCCTCCCCTCCTCGTCATGGAAGAGGCTTAGGTTGGGTTTTAGGGAATTAGGGGAAATTTCTTCATGGAAAGGGTGGCACAGCTGCCCAGGGCAGTGCTGGAGTCCCCTCCCCTGCAGGGATTGAACAGCCACGTGGATGTGGCACCTGGGGACAGGGTGAGTTAAGTGTGACCCGAGCCCCTTGCGACCCACCTGCGTTGAGGGAACAGTCTTTGATCTGGAACTGGGTCTCGTTCTCGTTGGGAATGTCCTTCCAGGTGGCCAGGAACGTCTGCCTCTCTGCAGGGAGGGAGGACAGCAGCGCTGAGGGAGCTGCCAGACTGGCCAACCCCAAAGGTGACACAACACAGGTGACATGGCAGCCCAGGTATGTCACCCTGCCACCCGCTGCAGCAGGCTCAGGGCAGCCACCTGCCTTTGGGGGCTCACCCAATGTGACCAAGAAGGTTCCAGGGGCTGGGATGGCACCTAGAGACAGGTGACAGAGCACACCTTGCTGGTGCCATGGTCACCTCACTCACCCATCTTGCCATCCTCCACGAACAGGATGTGCAGGGGGTACAGGGTGCTGAAGTAGAAGACGTCAATGTTGTTCTTCACTGCCACCTGGGGTGGAACGACGTGGAGATTTGAACACCTCTGACCCACAGCACGTTCCCAAAATGTCCCATCCCATCTCAAAATGTCCCATCCCATCCCCATCTCCATCCACATCCCCATCCCCATCCCAATCCCAGCCCCATCCCAAACCCATCCCCATCCCCATCCCCATCCCTCTGGAGCCAGGTGTCACTGCACAAGCACCTGGCTCCTGCTGTCACGCCTCCCTCTGGATCTCTCCAAGGGCCCCTGCCCTGTCCCCAGCTCCCCAGGAGGGGACAGCCCCGTGTTCCCCACCTGGAGGTTGTTGAGGGGCTCCATCTTCATGACGGAGCCCACGGTGTTGAGGGGCAGGGAGATCTCCACGGACTGGTTGGGAGCCAGAGGTGCATGCACCTGCAGAGGAGCTGCTGGGGCCAGGCCGAAGCTGGGGGACACCAGGGAGGGCAGGGGTCAGGGTGGGGACAGCAGGGGATGGCACAAGGCGCTGTCCATCCAAGCCTGGTGCTCCCTGCCTTCCTCCATGGGCATCCCAGGAATCCCCTCACTGCCCTGCACTGTCCAGGACGGGGCTGGTTCCTGCCCTGCCCACCCTGGGGCAACCCCAAATCTCCCCCCTTCCTCCTGCAGCCATGTGTGGCCTTCCTGCAGCATTCCCTCAGTGCTGGGAGGGAAAAGGAAGCATTGGTTCCCCAGGACAACCAACAGGACCCTGAGGAACAGCCTCTTCAGCCAACTTCTTAGAGGCTTTGGTTTGATGCTCATCACCACCACAGCCATCAGAGAGAGAAGGGTCATCACCAGAGGCTGCTCCCAGCCCTTGCAGCTCCTTTCTCACACCCTTTTCTGCTCCAGGCAGTGTCTCCATGGGTCACAGGTAAGTCAGCCTGTCACCTTAGTTTTTTAAGATTTTCTAAACCTTCTGATGTTGACATTCTTGTAGTGAACTTTCTCACACACTTTCTGTAAATAACTCATTGTTTTGCATTGCTTTATAAAAAAAAGAGAAAGTTGATGGACTGTTGGTTTGACCAGTGTCATTGGAGAGGTGGCACTGTCACCCTCCAATCCACTGTCACTCTTAAAAAACTAAATGTTAAAGTCAAAAAATAAACTTCCCTTTTTCCTTCACCTTAAGAACAACAGTGTGTGCTTGTGTTTTTTCATGTCCTACTGGAACACCAGCCCAGTGGGACTCACCTGTTGCGGTTGAACTGGATGGCAAAGTCAGACATGACCTGCAGGGCTTTGTTGGTCAGCACGAGGTCCATGGAGATGGAGCCCACCTGGCGGCTGAAGGTGCCAGAGATCTCCAGCCCCTTGGCTTTCATGGCAGGGAGCCAGACCTGGGCCAGGGAGACAAGAAACCCTCGGGGTGTCACCCACAGCAGAGCCTCTGGCGCTCCCCCACCTCCTCCAGGGGGGCTCTGCTGTGGGGGGTGGGCACGGGGGTCTGTGCCCCCTTAACCCTGCCCCACTCACCGTCTTGGGGGCCACGTAGGATCCTGAGAGGGTCCCCACGCCACCGGTGAGGTCGAAGAGGTCGCCCAGGCCGCTGCCAAGCGGTGCCCCCATGTTTGCGGGTGCCGTGGTGCTGGGGGCTGCTGTGAAGCTGCCACCGCTGCCACCCATCTGTGGGGACAAGGGAGGGGTTACAGGGGGCACCAGGGGAGGGGGACAGGAGGAGGAAGAAGAGGAAGAGGAGGAGGATGCAGAGAATGAGAGGGTTTGGGTGTGAGGGCACACTCACAGCAGGGCTGCCTCCCACATCGCTGCGCAGCTGCAAGAGAAGACAGGGGCATCAGCAGGGGCAGGGCTGAGGGCACAGGGGTCCCCAAAATGTCCCCTCTGGGCACTCCCTGGAAGCAGCAGTGTGGGGCAGCAAGTTGGGATGCTCCAGTGGTCCCAGACCAGGAGCTGTGAGGGCACAGGGCTGTCCCCAGAGGTGTCCCTGGGCTGGGGGAGCAGGGGCAGCCAGGGTGGGCACGGGGTGGGCACAGGGTGATCCAGGATCCATACCCCTTCCGACTCGTCCCCCATCTCCAAGCAGAAGCAGGCAAGGTGGAGAGAAGAGCCAGCCACATGCAGAGAGAAGCCAGGAGAGAGGAGACAAAAAGAGAGAGAGAAGAGAAGGGGAGGAGAGGACAGAGGTTAGTCCTGACACATCTGTCTGTCTGTCCATGGCTGTCGTGGGGACAGAGCCAGACCTCATTCCCAGCCTCAGTGCCAGCCCATCACCAGTCCCTGGGAGCCACAAGGTGCCAGGGCAGCACTTGCAGGGTTACAAAACAGGAAAGGCAGCAGTGCTGCCTCCCCTTGGGGTAAATGGGCTGGATTTCATAGAGGAAACTCCAAACTCTATTCCTTCAGGGAGCCTGGCCCATGTCCAGCACCCACAGGACAGGTGTTCCCACACAGGGAGAGCTTTCCATCCTGCCTCACCCCGAGGCCAAACCCCTGCTTGGCCTGCATTGCCAGGAGGACACACTGTCACCTCTGGATCTCCTGGCACAGGGGACACCCCAGGGGCTGGGAGTGGCCACATCCTGGCCCAGCCCTGCAGCACTTTGGGGGTCAGAGAGGGGCCCCCAAGAGCAGCCACTCCCACAGCACAGCACATGGAATGGGAACATCCACACCAGCAGAGAGAAAAGGCACAGGGAGGTGGTGGTGGGTGGGACCCCTCCCCTCCACGGGATAATGGCAGGACAAAGGAGGGGTCAGTGCCCTCTGTCCTCACCCACTGCAGGAAAGCACCAGCCCAGATGTCCCCAGGCTGACAAGTCTGTGCTGTGACAGAGCACAGCCAGCATCAAGCCCAGCAGGATGCCCATGGGATAGCCTGGAATTAAGGAAGGAGCAGGGGAGCTCTGGGACGTACCAGCCTGTCCAGGCCACCCCCGAGGAGATCCACGGCGCCCATCTGCACGGCGGACGTGGCCATGGGGGGCCCGCTCACTGGGGGGCCCAGGTCCAGGTTGAGCAGGTCCCCCAGCAGGTCCCCCTGGGTGGGGATGACAGAGGGCTGATCTCCTGCTGGCCCCCCCGACGGGGCTGTGTCCGGGCTCTCAGGACTCTCACCCCTGAAGGGAATGATGGGAGAGGGTGAGCAGCTCCAGCTGGGACAGGAGGTCCCACTGCAGACAGGGCTTGGTCCAGTTGAACCCTCCATCCCATCCTGGCTCCCAACACTTCAATGGCAAGCCAGCCCCCCTCCCATGCCATCCTGGCTCCCAACACATTCCAACAGAGATCACTGGGAATCTCTACAATCCCAGTGGAGATCACCTCCACTGGGATCACTCCTTCAGCTTTTCAAGGCCAGGGCTGAACCCACACAGCCCTGCTCCTACAAAACCTCCCTTGAGGATGGGGGCTGAGCTCTGAGCCCAGTGGCCCCACAGCAGCCCCACAACCACCCCCTCCATCCACTGTTGAGGTGTGATGTCAAGGTTTGCCTCAGATACCCCGGGTTCCTCCCTGATAATTCCCTGCCAGGTGTGTCAGTCATCCCTCCTTTCCACACCCTGACCCTGCTCAGCACTGCCTGTCAGTCCTGGCATTC
>NW_005054883.1:0-2419 GCF_000277835.1 Geospiza fortis
CAATTCTACACATGCACAAAGAGGAGAGAGCATTAATGCAGCGTTAAGACAGCTCCGTGCTGAGAGCAGCGTGCACAGGCTGAGCAGAAGGCCACTGGAGTTATGTGACACCCAAAACTGGGTGCTAGCAAGTTTTCAAGGACTAAGGTGTGAAGTGTCCAATGACAACAGCAACCTTCCCCCTTGCAGATTGGCCCAGGAGACACAAATCCCCCAAGGGAATTGTTGTTCCACCATGTCCCAGGACAGGTCTCCTCACCCCTTGGTGGGGGGACTGGAATGCTGCTGGTGCCATCAAGGGACACACATCAGCTCCTCCCTGGGAGCTCCAAGGGACAGGAATTGTTTCTCTTTAAAGGCACACTTTAAAGGTTGTACTTTGTGAAATAAAACAGACAAACAAAAAAATTCAACAACTGTGGCATCCTAAAAACAAGGTGTGGCGGTGTTCACAGGGGTCTTAGGTTGGGGGAAGAGACGAGGATCTGACTCCATGTTTCAGAAGGCTGATTTATTATGATATATATTAAAACTGTACTAAAAGAATAGAAGAAAGGATTTCATCAGAAGGCCAGCTAAGAATAGAATAGGAAAGAATGATAACAAAGGTTTGTGGCTCAGCTCTCTGTCTGAGCCAGCTGGGCTGTGATTGGCCAATAATTACAAACAATCACATGAGACCAATCACAGATCCACCTGTTGCATTCCACAGCAGCAGATAATCAATGTTTACATTTTGCTCCTGAGGCCTCTCAGCTTCTCAGGAGGAAAAATCCTAAGGAAAGGATTTTTCATAAAAGATGTCTGCGACAGCAAGGTATATTCAGATAAGACTTACCCTCTGGCTCTGCTTTCCATGCCGGTTTCAGATTGGCTTTGCTTTCAGGATCCTGCCTGGTTCCAGGCATTACATAGCCCTGGTGATTAATTACAGCATGTTACAACTGGGATTTGAGCTTCTGTTGAATTTGTGGTTTTTATTTACCCATCCCGACCAACTTGTGCCATCCATAGACCTGGGAGCCATCAGTAAAATGGTTCATAAAATATTAAGGGTGCTGCTTCCCAATGACATGGGAGAGCTGTGGGAACTGAACTGGCACCAGGGTACAATTAACTCAGGGAAAGGTTAGATCATTATGTTCCCAAGCAAAATAGGGGTGCAGAACAGCACTGGGTCTTCAGTGGCCAATGCATTTTGGAAACAGGCTAACATATGGAGCCTTTCAGAAGACTCTGAATCCAAAGCCATGTGTGGATGTAATTTAATGTGCAGTGCTTTATGCAATTATACCTACAGATGCCTAAGTGAGAATTTAAATTAGCATTAACTTGATAGCTTTTGCTGAAGGCAGACAAATGCAAACGGGTGCTGGGCAGATTTTCCTGTGAAGCTCTGCTGAGCCCCATCAGTTCCTGAGGCACTGCTCCAAATGCAAACCCTGGGGAATCTTTTCAGCAATCAGGCCCATTCCCTGCACAAGTGGATTCAGGAATGAGAGCCCATCTCTGTACCAGCCACATCTCCACTGTGCAAAGTGCCACCATTTGGGCATCAGGGAGAATGATGCTCAAACAGGAGGTCCCCAACTCCTGGGTTCATGTAAGGGTAATCTTCACCCAGAAATTCTTACAAATCCATAAATACCCCTCTTCTGACCCCTCTTCTTCTGCCCAGAAGCCCTAAAGAAGACAAATTATCAAGCAACACATGGGCAAGTGTCAGTGCCTCATGGTTCTTCTGCATTGAACCACAACACATCTCCTGTCCTTGGTGCTCCTTGGATGGTCAGCATCCAAACCCCACAACACATCTCCTGTCCTTGGTGCTCTTTAGATGGTCAGCGTCCAAACCCCACAGCACATCTCCTGTCCTTGATGCTCAGCATCCAAACTCCAGCAGGACTAAAGGACTCGACAGGATGTGTCTCTTTTAAACACTGGGGTTTGCACACAGAGCTTCAAAGCTGCCCACACCCCAAAAGCAACCTTTACTCTGACCTCAACAAACCATGGAACCTTTCATCTACCCTGTTGTCTTGGTTTGGAAAGACAGGAGTCTCCTAAGGAAGGCAGGGGCCTCCCCTGAAATGGAGAATGTAAACCCTCCCCACCCCTCTGAATTGCTATAAATTTTAAATTAATGGGCACTCAGGCAAAACTATGGGAGCAGGAAATAACAGTTCCTTAATAGGGAAGAAAAAAAAGAATAAAATAAACGATGCAGTACAGTAGAACAGCACTGACAGAGTCAGAACCCAACCTGACACCCTGTGGGTCAGGGTGTTGGTAGCAGTCCCATTGGAAATGTGGCTGCAGCCCTCCTGAAGTGTCAAGTGTGGTTCTGCTGGAGCAAGGGGAATCTGTAGAGAAGGATGTATTCTTCCTCCCAAGATCCAGTGGAAGAAGAGACAGCTGC
>NW_005054883.1:3260-4508 GCF_000277835.1 Geospiza fortis
GGCGGGTGGAGGGGGCTGTGTGCGGCCCGGGTGCCCCCTCCCTCTCCCGTTTCCCTGATCTCTGGATCTGCAATCTTTAACAATATGTCCCTTCTTTCCACGTGCCCAGCATGGCCCCCTAGATTTCATCTGGCTGCTGGTGGGTGCCCTGACTGAGGGCAGTTCCCTGCGCTGTGGCCTGCCTGGCCACACTTAGGGCATGCCATCACACTGGTTATCGCAGTGTGGACAGCTGTCTGAAGAGGGGCTAGATGCTACTCTTTCACGACATGCCTAGTCATGTCCGCGATGGTAGACCCGGGTGGTAGCGACCGCAGGATGTCCTTGGTAGCGGTGTTACACTGTTGGTGCAAACACTCCGCTAACACAGGGCCCTTCGCTGCCGATGGCAGAGCAGAGGAGCCAAGCGCTGCCTGGAGGCGGTCCACAAACTGCGTGAAGCTTTCGCTTTCGCTCTGCCTTATAGCAGACCATGGCGATGGTCTGGCAATTCCTTTAGATGCGGAGCGAATAGCCTCTCTGGCAGCTCGGGTTGTTGTCATGACCTCATGGGCCCTCAGCCTGTGCCTGGGGAGTGATCATTGTTGGGTCTGTGCCCATTAAGCGCTGTATGCTGGAGCCATGTAGCGGGTGGTCTGCTCCAGTCACTAGGGCCAGTTGCTTTGCACAGTTGTCCTCCCATTCTTCCTTAAAAACAATCATCCCTGCCCCATAAAAAATTAATCTGCATGTCTGTTTGATGCCAAACGGAACCATGGCATCCCCTCCAAAAACGCTATCAATAAGAGTGGAGACCATTGCTGAATTAATCCCCCTGTCTGCAATTGCTTTAACAATTGCCTGTACATCCTTGCGGTTTACCGGCGTGTAAGTTCTCTGGTTTCCGTCAGGCCCCCCCACTCGGACAAGAAACGCCAGAGTGGCTGAAGGAGCCCACTCGGCACATGCAATTTTTATTTTCCTCCAGTCAGTAAGAGGAACCCGTTCTTTTTTCACTTTGACCCAAGCCAGAGGATTATGATGGCTACCCCTGTATGCTCTTCCTCAGAATGGGAATTGGGATCAGCAATCGACCACTTGTGGAGCCACCCGTCCCAACTCGAGTCCGACTCGGATCCGGAACTCGACTGACTGGACATTTCTGGGTTCCAGGACCTTCGACCGCGCCCCTTTTTCTTCGCATTGGGCCGCTCCCTTCCTCTAGGCTCGCCCCTAGTGTCTGATTAAAATAAGTATTGAGACGCGCGC
>NW_005054883.1:5397-10220 GCF_000277835.1 Geospiza fortis
TTTTTTTTTTTTTCTCAACAACAAAGGAACAGCTGTTCACGATTTTTTTTTTGTTCCTGCTGTCTTTCGTTGCAGGAATGTGTGTAGTGAATATTTAGGACACATTATCTGAAAATAAAAGTACTGTTACTAAAGCAGCTCATGAGCAAACACATGATGCCTCCCAGAGTCAGGCAATTTCCCAGTGTCCATTTCCCGGTCCTGGTGTGACCAGGAAAGTGGCATGGTGCTGCCTGGGCAGCCCCAGGGAGGCGGCGCTTGGAAATGCCTTCCTCGGGAGCGCGGGAGGGACTCAGCTTCCTTAACTCTGAGCAGATTTTAGCGAGGGGGTGGCTCCTCTCGCAGCCTAAACATTTTTCCTGGCTACCATGAACAGCACAACATTGCAGCAGAATATTTGATGAAAATCCTTTCGCTGGGATTTTTCTCCTGAGGAGCCTCAGAACAGAAAGGGAACCAATAACTCTCTGCTGGCTGTGGAGTGTGGGCTGGAGATGGTTTAGCAACAGGGGCACCTTGGATTGGTCTCCTGGGCATTGTTTCTACTTGACGTCCAAGTTACGCAAACGGCGTACTTTACGCAAACGGCGTAACGTAATTTACGCAATTTGCGTATATTGAGTTACGCAATTTGCGTATTTTGAGTTACGTCGTTTGCGTAAATTACGCAATTTGCATAAATTACGCAATTTGCGTAAATTACGCAATTTGCATAAATTACGCAATTTGCATAAAATACGCAATTTGCGAAAAATACGCAATTTGCATAAATTACGCAATTTGCATAAATTACGCAATTTGCGTAAATTACGCAATTTGCATAAATTACGCAATTTGCGTAAATTACGCAATTTGCATAAATTACGCAATTTGCGTAAAATACGCAATTTGCGTAAATTACGCAATTTGCATAAATTACGCAATTTGCGTAAATTACGCAATTTGCGTGAATTACGCAATTTGCGTAAATTGCGTTACGCCGTTTGCGTAAAGTACGCCGTTTGCGTAACTTGGACGTCAAGTAGAAACAATGCCCAGGAGACCGATCCAAGGTGCCCCTGTTGCTAAACCATCTCCAGCCCACACTCCACAGCCAGCAGAGAGTTATTGGTTCCCTTTCTGTTCTGAGGCTCCTCAGGAGAAAAATCCCAGCGAAAGGATTTTCATCAAATATTCTGCTGCAATGTTGTGCTGTTCATGGTAGCCAGGAAAAATGTTTAGGCTGCGAGAGGAGCCACCCCCTCGCTAAAATCTGCTCAGAGTTAAGGAAGCTGAGTCCCTCCCGCGCTCCCGAGGAAGGCATTTCCAAGCGCCGCCTCCCTGGGGCTGCCCAGGCAGCACCATGCCACTTTCCTGGTCACACCAGGACCGGGAAATGGACACTGGGAAATTGCCTGACTCTGGGAGGCATCATGTGTTTGCTCATGAGCTGCTTTAGTAACAGTACTTTTATTTTCAGATAATGTGTCCTAAATATTCACTACACACATTCCTGCAACGAAAGACAGCAGCAAGAACAAGAAAACAAAACAAACCAAAACAAAACAAAAACAAAACAAAAAAAAAAAACCAACAACAAAAAAAACCCCCACCAAAAACCAGGTGTTCCTTTGTTGTTGAGAAAAAAAAAAAAAGAAAACCAAGCTACAAAGCAGCTCTCCAAGGGCATATTATAGCTTGAGAATTTACTGTGGTGAGTTTTGGGATAGGAACTTTGCTGCCTTGAGATGAGAGTCTTGCTGCACTATTGCTGCTTGAACTTCTGCACAGAAATCCGGGAGCTACAACACCCAAACTGCAGCTATGTCTTCTAGGTGATCCCAGAGGAGATCCCAGGAAAGGAGGGAACATTCTCTGTCCCCTCTCTGTATACAAGAGTAAGGCTTGTCTTAATACCACTCCTTTAAAAAATAATTTACAATCTGTTTTGCATACGAAGCAGTTGTGCCTCTTAACCTGCTCTGTGCTGAGAGGAAAATTCAGCCTCTGGATTATGGGAGCAGTGGTGTGTGCTCAGTGAGCTATGCCATTCCTCAGGCAGATGAGAGGTCCAGAAATGCTTCCCAGGTGCTTTAAAAACCTTTCAGCCTCCCAGTTCCAGTTGTAAGAGCTGCTGAAGGGAGAAGCTGCTCCAATAGTGGATTACCAAGGTGATGTGTGCAGCTGTGGACTGAGCCAGCTCCTCAGATGTTTCCTTGCAGCAGAGTGGGGAAGATGAAATCTGCTGTTTACCAGATGACGTGCAGGGCTTTGAGGTGAGCCTGCCTCCTGGCCGGTGGGGAGATGCCCCAGAGGTGCAATGCCCTGGCATATCTCAGTTTATTGACCTGCGCCTGCTTTTGGGAGGGAAGGATCCAAGTCTGCTGCTGCTTCTGCATCAAACAAATGGTGCCCTCCCCAGCTGATAATTCCCCTGGCATAGCTGATTATGTGTCCTGTTGCTTTGGTTTTTTCATAAATTAGGGTATCAGGCTGCTTCTCAATCATTTTTATCCTGTGTTTGCTGCCAACACATCTGGCTCATCAAGAAGCCAGCCCTCCTAATACTCCTTGGTGACAGGGAGAAAACCTCCCTGCCATTGCAGGCTTCTGTAGTCACCACAGCCAGAGAACAATGTCCTGATTATTTGGTTTGGAGGAATCCGAAATTCCTTTGGGTAGCATCACTATAGGACATGAAAAAACGTGATGTGCACACACCACAGCTTTCAAGGTGGAAAAGGGAAGTTTATTTTTGGACTCCCAACATTTATAGATTTCCAAAAGTGACAGTGGATTGGAGGGTGACAGTGCCACCTCTCCAGTGACACTGGGCAAACCAACAATCCATCAAATTTCTCCTCTTCCATAAAAGAATGCAAAACAATAAGTTATTTACAGAAAGCGTGTGAGAAAGTTCATTACAAGAATGTCAACATCAGAAGGCTTAGAAAATCTTAAAAATCAGGGTGACAGGGTGGACGAAAGGTTCCATGGTTGTTGAGATCAGAGTAAAATGCGCAAAATACGCAAACTGCATAACTTACATAACTTGCGTAACTTACGTAAATTGCGCAAATTGCGCAAATTGCACAGAGCAGATACCTCAGGAGCACGGGAGGGACTCAGCTTCCTTAACTCTGAGCAGATTTTAGCAGGTGATAAAATAAAAAAATATTTAAAAAGAAAAAAAATTAAAGATAAAAAATTTTAAAAATTTGGAAAATAAAATCTATTAAAAAGAAATAAAAAACAAAGAAAGTAAAAAAAGTTAAAAAACGTAAAATACCTAAATTACCTTTAAAAACGCAACTTACCCAAAAAACCTAGAGTACCTAAAGCACCTAAAAATTGTAAAGTAAGCAACTTACGCAAATCACGCAAGTTACACAAATTGCTCAAGTTACACAAATTGCGCAAAATACGCAAATTGCGCAAATTACACAAACTTCGTAACGTACATAAATTACACAAATTATGCAAACTGCGTAACTTACGTCAGTTGTGTAAATTACGCAAACTGCATAACTTACGTTAATTGCATAATTTACGTAAATTGCGTAAAAATACACAAACTGCGTAACTTACGCAAATTGCGCAACTCAGGTTGCTCAGGAGCGCAGGAGGGACTCGGCTTCCTTAACTCTGAGCAGATTTTAGCAGGCGATGGCTCCTCTCCCAGCCTGTACATTTTTCCTGGCTATAATGCACAGCACAACATTGCAGCAGAATATTTTGCCTTTCTTTTTTTTTTTTTAATCAAGGCGGAAAGCTGAGGGTGTTTTGCAAGGCGAGGGAAGGAGAATTTCACTGCTGGTTTTGGAAGCCCACAAGCCTCACATGACCTTTGCCTCCTGGGAGCTGCCATGAGTTATCCAAGCTGTCACCAGAGCTAGAGGCTGCAGCACAGCTCTGCCCCTGAGCAAAGGAGGCCTCTCATCTGAGTATGTGGCACAGAACAGCTCAAAAATCCTTCAGGGAGGAAAAATAAAAAAGAAAGGAGAAAAGGCAGAGGGAGAAATGTGCACAACAGACACTACCTGCGAGCAGGCTAAGAGCTCCCACTCCTCCTCCTTTGGGAAAGCTCTCCTCAAAAGGTGAAAAACATCTTTCTGTATTTATCTCACTCACTGAGCAGGAAAATATGCCCCTGACCCAGCTTTATTTACCCAGGACATGCGAGGGAAGGAGGTTTTAATCCAAACACAGTGCCGAAAAGAGGATGGATGATTAAATTGCTGACATAGCACCCCATTTGTGTCTCTAAAGGTTGTGTCATTTTCTGCCTTTCATAATTGCTCTGTCTCCTCCCTTTCTGCCTTTTCCAGTGCATTTGCTCTTCCTAATCTGGCCTCAGCTTTCTAAAGATGGCTTTTTATTGATTCCAGACTTTCTGTCCACTCCAGATCAGCATCACTGAGGTTGAGAAATCGGTCAGCAATGCTTTGTCCCCGATAAATGTTTTGGTTTTTTTTTTCAGTTCTGACACATATAGCATAACAACAGGATGGAAACCTAATGCCTGCTGCCTGGCAAGCAGGGCTGGCACCTCTGGTCTGATCCAAACAAACACACACACATGGAGCAATGGCTCCTGACAGCCTCCTGCTCAGTGCAGAGCTGCACATCCTTAGAATGAAAACCAGGCCACCCTGCAAGTCCTGTTGGGTCTATGTCACAGACATCTTTTATGAAAAATCCTTTCCTTAGGATTTTTCCTCCTGAGAAGCTGAGAGGCCTCAGGAACAAAATGTAAACAATGGTTATCTGCTGCTGTGGAATGCAACAGGTGGATCTGGGATTGGTCTCATGTGGTTGTTTCTAATTAATGGCCAGTCACAGTC
>NW_005054883.1:10345-14150 GCF_000277835.1 Geospiza fortis
AGCCTTCTGAAACATGGAGTCAGATCCTCGTCTCTTCCCTCATCCTAAGACCCCTGTGAACACTGCCACATACATTTTGCACCTTCATCCATCATCATCATCACCATCATCCCTTCCCATCTCTGCTAATCTGGGGCTCTGCAGATGGAGCCAGCAGATTCCCTTCCTTCTGGCAGCCATGGAAGAGCAGCATCACCCAAGGTTCACTCTGAGCCCTTCTTCCTCCCTCTCCTTGGCATGGCCCAGCAAAGGACAAGGGCTCTGTGCCAGCAGGGCCAGCAGCAAACAAATCCCCTGCCAGGACATGGACACAGCCCCAGGATGGAGCTCAGCAGCTGGGCTGGCAAATTGCTGCTGCCCCTGCGTGACAAGAGGGATTTGAGCGCTCACATTAGAACTTTATAAAAGATTTCCTTTCTCAGGAGCATCCACCTGGCACTGCTGTCGGGGGGGCACCTTCACAGCCCCAATATCACACACCAGCAGGAGCTGGGCTTGTTGAAAGGGGCAGAGCAGTGCAGGGGAGAAAGTTCTCATCACCTTCCATCAGGGAGGGCCCCACAAGTGTCACTGCAGGGCAGAGAATCCCCTCCAGATGTGCCAAAGAGGGCTTGGGGGTTGTTTTTCTTTAATTGCAACTTTAAACAAACATAACTGATCAGCTGGCTTTCAGTGTGGCACTGCTTCCTGCCATGGCACTGCCCAAGGAATTACAGCACTGCAAATATTTGCTGGGTTTAATTTGTTTTTACATGATTATTTAATCCCTCCACAGAAAAAAAAAACCCAAAAAAATAAACCCTCACTGTGGGTGCTGATAGCATCTAAAATTAAGTCTTCAGAGGAGCAGTTCAATGTGTTTCCAAAAATCAAGGTCTTCTAGACTCAGCTTTGTGTCCATTATGGAATCATTTCAGTCTTTTAGCAATGTGCATTCCTCTTCCTCTCTGGTTAAACCTGGAAAAAGGTTTTCCCCCTCCTCCCAGCAGCAGGTTTATTTTCAATGTGGGTAAATAGGCACCCCTGAGCAATGGCCTCAGGGACTCCCTGCCCCTGCTGGCCTCTCCTTGTGCATTTCAGCCCTTTCCCTGGGCACTCCTAACTGGAAAACAGCTGTGCTCTGCAGAAAGAACTGGGAGACCTGGAATCAGCACACGGTGACAACCAGGATGAGGAGGCAGCCATCAACCAACAATGGCTGCGTGCCCTGAGAGCCTCTCCCTTACTGGGGTGCTGAGAGATTACTGACACTGTGCCATTGAACAGCCTGGTCACCAAACGTCTCATCAGCTCAAGGTGTGCCCTTTCATTTTTAATTTAATTTTTAATTCCTGTTGCTAAAACCTCATGGCAAACTTGCATGGACGCTGCTCACACCAACAATGAATCTCTTCCCGCTGCTGGAAGGCAATTTTTCCTGACCAGAGTTCTGGATCTGGGCAATGAGGTGGAACAGAAAAGTGTTGAGGAGCCTCACATCAGCTTAGATGGAAGGACTGGCACTTGAAGGGAACAGATTCATCTTTGCAAGCCCCAAACCATGCCCTGGCTCCTGCCAGAGAGACCTGCTGCACCTAAATCGCTTCCTCCGACACGTACAAAACCAAAGTGACTGAACTGATGGAAACCAAACAGAAACGGGCACAGCTCAGACCTGCAGCTCATCCCCACACAACCTCGGACCTTGTGATGAATGAGGCAGGGAGGCCATGAGCTGTGTCCAGGACACACTTGAGTGCCTTTCAGAAACGCTGGAGCAGTTTTTGTGGCCGGGCACTGCCTGGGCAGGGGTGTCAGAGCATCCCCACTGCCTCCCTCCCTCCCTGGCCACCCACCAGGACGTGCCACACCGTCTCACTTGACCCTATGTCAAGCAATTTTATTTCTTAAATGCATTATTAATTTCATTAGCTTTGTTGTTTGGGAGATTTATGGTTTTTTAAACCCCACCTGAAGCCAAGAGGGGCTTAGAGAGAAGATAATCACTGCTGGGACAGAAAGACAAATAGGCCAGAGGGGATCATTCTGATGCTCCTGTCTGATCTCTTGCCACCTCCCAGCAAGGTCTGAGCAGTCTGCAGTGAATAAAGTCTGATCTTACACTCCTAAGAGCACCTGACCCTAAAATGCCAGGTCTTTGACAAAGGGCCACCTCCTGTGGGGTGGATGTCCCAGGAATGGAATCAATACCAGACAGAAAGCCTCTACATATTAATTAAAAAAAATAAAAAAGGCTTGAAAGGCCAATATTCAATATGCATCAAATTCATAGATTCAAGTTTTTTCCATTATTTTAAGAAGTTAATCCCAGCTCCCAGCCACCACTGAATGGCCAGAAGAAGGCAAGAACACCAGGGACCAAGGTCAGACTCCTCTGACCAACATGTTCCACAGCATCACCACCCTCACAGCAAAGAATTTCTCCCTAATATCCAATTTAAAACATTCCTTTGTCAGTTTAAAGTCATTCCTCCTTGTCCTACAACTGCATGTGCCTGTAAAAAGTCCCTCTCCAGCTCCTCCGTACCCCTTTAGGTGCTGGAAGGTGTTCCAAGTTAGAACAGGGGTTCTGCTCCCTGGTTCCTTCTCTTCTCCAGGCTGAGCAGCTCCAGCTCCCTCACGCTGCCTTCATGGCAGAGGGGCTCCATCCCTGTGATCCCCTGCAGGATCTGCTCTGGGCTCACCCCAATCTGTCCCATGTCACAGACATCTTTTATGGAAAGTCCTTTCCTTAGGATTTTTCCTCCTGAGAAGCTGAGAGGCCTCAGGAACAAGATGTAAACATTGATTATCTGCTGCTGTGGAATGCAACAGGTGGATCTGGGATTGGCCCATGTTGGATGTTTGTAATTAATGGCCAATCACAGCCCAGCTGGCTTGGACAGAGAGCCGAGCCACAAACCTTTGTTATCATTCTTTGCTATTCTATTCTTAGCTAGCCTTCTGATGAAATCCATTCTTCTATTCTTTTAGTGTAGTTTTAATGTAATACATATAATAAAATAATAAATCAGCCTTCTGAAACATGGAGTCAGATCCTCGTCTCTTCCCTCAACCAAGACCCCTGTGAACGTGGTCACAGTCCCCATCCTGCTGCTGCTGAGTGCCCAGAGCTGGATGCAGCCCTGCAGCTGGGATCCCACCAGGATCCCTTCCTCAGCCTGCTGCCCACACTGCTCTGGCTGCAGCCAGGATCATGGGTGCACATCACTTTTCCTTGCAAACCAACCCCAACACAGAAACCCCACACTCCTCCTCAGTAAGTTATTTGTAACTCATATCAGGTGGCCAGCCCCACACTGGGATAGATGGCTCCAGCCCTGACCCCAGAACGTGCTTGTGGTAGAAATTGCAGATAATTCAATGATTCTTTGTGCTGGCTCAGCTCAAGGCTCCTCTAGAGGCCAGAGTTCAGTGCTATGGCATTGGCATCCCAATAAAGCAGCCCTGGCATGGAGCTGGTGTCCATTTGCTGTGGGCTGGAACCAAGGTGTTCATTAATGCCAGGGCCTGGGGATGGACTGGGGCTGGCTCACCCCAGAGGAGAGGTCACTGCTTTGGCAGCTTTGCTCCTCACATCCTCTCATTAAAGTTCCATCTGTGTCCCATGTGGTGCTGATGGGGTCCCAGGATGAGGGGAGAGATGAGAATTTGACTCCGTGTTCTCAGAAGGCTGATTATATTATATTATAATGTTATATTTTATTATAATATTATGTTATATTATATATATTATACTCTATAATATATATTATACTCTATAATATATATTATATATATTATACTCTATAATATATATTATATA
>NW_005054883.1:14253-17357 GCF_000277835.1 Geospiza fortis
CATGGAACCAATCCCAGATGCACCCGTTGGTGAGCAGCCTCCAGACCACATTCCAAAGCAATCAGGTAATTATTGTTTACTTTTCTGAGGCTTCTCAGGAGAAAAATCCTGAGCAAAGATTTTTCAGAAAATATCATGGTGACCGTCCCACATACTTGGCTTGCTAAGAAGCAAGGATATTTTATTTTTTTTTCTTTTAGCTTAATGTTTGCCCAAGCAAGCAGCCAGAGGGAGAGGCACAGGGCTCAGGGACTGGGACAGAGCTGCATCCCCAGAGCAGGATGCCACCAAACAGCTGAATCCAGCCAGGTGTCTGGCAGCTGACACAAGATGATATTTTTTTATGTCTGGTGAGTCCTGACTGTTAATTTAGGGTTGAGTGAAGGGAGGAAGGCATTGTACTTGGATGTTTGACCACACTAAAGCAAACAGGCCCCATTAGGTACTAAATCTTAGCCCTGAACCCCGAGCTGGAAATTCAGCTACAAACAGTGAGACAAAGGAAAAGAATCTGAGAAGGCAGCACAAAGAAACTTTGGCAAAGATTCACTGCTGTTATGAGCTAAAGCTCACAAATGAGATAGCCCAGCAACTGATTTCTGGAGAGCAGCTGGCCAAGCTGGGATACCCACAGGCTGCAAATCTCATTTCCATCTTTTCAAGCAGATGCTAGCTCATCTCCCTGAGCCAGCAAAGAAAGGTCATTTCTAGGCCCTGCTCATTTCTGAGAGCTGGAGCTGGCACTGACAGCTTTGTGCCACACCAAGGCTGTCCAGAAATGGCATTTTGGGAAGCGCTGGGCTTTAGAATTGGTTAAGCTCTGTGATCCCCACTGGGGATCCCAAGGCAATGAGGATGTGCCAGTGATACTTTTTTCTTCTGCCTC
The DNA here is from genome assembly GCF_000277835.1 of Geospiza fortis. Classification (NCBI taxonomy): domain Eukaryota; kingdom Metazoa; phylum Chordata; class Aves; order Passeriformes; family Thraupidae; genus Geospiza; species Geospiza fortis. The sequence continues at coordinate 15,140 of NW_005054883.1, forward strand.
ATGAGAACTGAGAAGTCAAAGAGCAGCGCTCCAGAAGCTATTCAAGAAATCTATTCCAAGCCTCAATAAAAGCTGAATGCTCCCTAGGAAATCATGAGAGAAGTTTTTCATCCTCCTGAGAGGACAAGCCCAGGAGAAGGTGTCCCATGGGAGAAGCTGGAGGCACATTGCCAGCAGCACAGGGCAGGGTTGATACCTCAGATCATGACTTTTCTCTCATCAGCAGATCCATGGAGCAGGGATGAAACCCCATTTTGTGCTGGCGCTCCTTTGTCCCACTCTGCCATGAGGAGCAAGGGCTGTGACCAGCCTGCTCAGCACAGTGCCTGCTGTGCAGTGACCCCAGGAGACAGCCCTGCCTGCGAGCTCCACAAACCACAGCGTTCCATTCACTTCTCCTTGCCCCTGGCTGAGATCCATCTTTTATTTTTCACCAGCTGGAGAAAACTGAGCCTTCAGAAATGCAACCTTGCCACCACATCCATCCCCTCACGCTGGCACCAGAGGCAATCCCAGGGAAGCCAAGATTTAAGAAACAAACTGGAGAAGGACACAGACGGGCTCCTAAAATTATTGCTGTTTTTTTTCACCCCAAGCTTTGTGGTCTTTTCTTTCTGCTCTACACTGTTCTGCATCCCCTGCAGATTGTCCCAGCTTGGGGTCATTTGGTGTTCACAAAACATCAACTTGCCAATTTTGCTGCTGTGGCTGGCAGGTAAAACCATGCTTTGCTTTGCAGCTGTTCATTGTACATCTACTAAAGCATTCCAAAGCCACAGGGGTAGGAAAAGCAGGGAAAAAAAGTACATTTCATCCTTTTCATCATCACTGCAGCAGGCTGAATGCACAGCAGGTGCAGATCAGCATGAGATCCTCCACCTTGTTCCACCACCTGCTTTGCACTTTAGTGACTCAATTCAGCCAAAACCACAACAAACACGTTATTTGAGACTGCCCAGCAAATTCTCTGCATTTAAACAACCAAACTGAGGGGTTTGGGGTGGTTTTAAACCATAATGGCCATTCAAGGAGGCTTCCAGCTTTGCCACTGTTCTGCACTCAGCCTGAACTCGACCTCACCAACACTCAGGGCAGCTCATCCATGTGACCCCCTCCCATTTTCCAGGTAAACTGAGGCAGACACAGGAATATTTGAGTCCCCACCCCAGCCTCCTGGCAGGCATTCACTGCTGGCCCAGTGAGATCACAGAGCTGCTTTATCATCAACACTCCTTTTTCCCCAGAGGAGGTGGCCCAGGGCAGAGCTGGCACTGCACAAGGATTTCCTGGAGCTGAGGCTCTCTCCCCACACCCAGTCAGCAGCATCACCTGGGCAAGACACCCGGGGCTGCTTCCCCCAGCAGCACAAACCAAACCAGTGCCAGTTACAAACAAAATGTGCCCAGATCTTTGCAGAGAAAGAATTTTAGCAGCAGGAGGAACAACTGCAAAATGTTTTATGTTTGAACTAAGGCTGCCAGGGGGAAGGTGACTCACATGCATGGACACTTTGCTCCTCAGAGCTCAGTGCTCGTGTCGCCCTGCATCAGCCATCACACCAGCTCTGCTTCACTGCTGCACAAACCTGTTTGTCATGTCCTCATTGCATGGTTTCTTGTGTGGGAGGCAGCAGAAAGTCCATGGCACAGCATTTGTAGGACCTGTGTGATGAGAGATTATTCCATTTCTATGTGAGCTGCTGTTTATTACACTGGGGAAACGGGGAGTTCATCCCTCTGGTTCAGCCTGGATGGCTTTGTTTAACTCACATTCCAAAATGATTGAAGAAAACAGCTCTAAGGCATTTCTAAAATAAAAAGATGTCAGCAAATTAACAGTGATTTTAAGGCCCTTGTACTTCTGGGAGGGTGAAACCCTGGTGTTCAACCCTCTGGGATCATCACTTGGCCTTCCTGCGCTTCTCAATCTCTCAAAGTAAAATTGACCCATGAAACTCCTGTTTGTCTCAATCCTAATCCCTGCATCATCCTTCAGGTGCATTTCCTCACAACGAAATTGGACTAGAAAATGCTTTAGGAAATGCTTTGCAGCCCCTTCTTCCCCAAAGGCCCAAACTGCTTTAGTTAGGAACGCTCTTCAAGCACAAGGTTTGGGTGCAGCCAGTGAGACTCACATTTCAGAAGGACCATCCAGGCTCTGATAAAGACACAGCACTTTCCAGCAGGCCGCTGGGACTGAGGAGGATATTTGAAACCTG
>NW_005054883.1:21622-31663 GCF_000277835.1 Geospiza fortis
AGCAGGAAATTTTGCATGGAAGCTTGCCAGGTCAAATAGCTCTATCATCTGCCATTAGTTTTAGAGAGTTCTTCAAAAAGATGGTAAAAATCACTATTGTTTTATAGCTGTGTCCTAAGTTAGGGATGGGCCAAGTCTTGTGTCTTTGTCTCACAGCAAGGTGGTTCATGTGTGCTTTGATATCATATGTGCAAATATTTCCAATCTGCGTTCTGCCCTCCTCACCTCATCCTGTACTGAGAGCTGAAATGCTCCTGCGTGTTGGAAAGGCCAAAAAGTTCTTTAATTTATTTAAATCTACCTGACTGCTGTCTGAAACTTGTCCCAAAACCTGCAGATAGGGCTGTCTCACAAGGCTAAGTGGACTTGAGCTTCAATCCCTGGCTGGGGTCAGACTTTGGTATCCCTGTGCAGTGGCTGACACAGACAGGAGCTTGTCACCACGAGCTGGGGTGACCACTGACCTCCTGGTGTCTTGTTTTACAAATAACCTCTTTGATCTCCCTTCCCACAGCATGGCACAGGTCATCTAGTGTGCCCATAAATGCTTTTTTAAAAAAAATCCCTTCAATTTGACACCTGGTCGATTTATTTCCATGAAGATGGAGACCTCCTCAAACAAGGGCTGTCTGTGTGGGTCAAGGTGCATTTTTTTGTTGCTGAGGTTCTTAGGAGATGTGTGCATGTTCCTCTAGAGTGTCTTTGCAGCTTTGATTAAATTACAGGGACTGTGCTCTGTTGCTGGAGCAGATCCCACCCAGAGACTTCCAAAGTGAAAGAAACTTCATGTTCCCATGGTGAAATGTCTCATTCTATTATTTTTTACTTGGAAGGCTACCTGGGACATTCTCATAGAATCATGGAGAGGTTTGGGCACTGGAAGGGACCTTAAAGATAATCCAGTTCCAGCACCCTGCCATGGGCAGGGACCCCTTCCACCAGAGCAGCTCAGAGCTCCATCCAGCCTGGCCTTGAGCAATTCCAGGGGTGGGGCATGCACAGCATCTCTGGGCAACCTATGCTGGTGCTTTTTATCAGGGCAGGGACACACAGAATTGCTGGAAACTTGCGGAGAAATGCAGGAAAATGAAATTCATCACATTTGACGTTTCCCAAACCTGACAGCATCTCCTTAAATTTCTAGAGCGAACACTTTCGGAGTAATGAATTTTATTGGGTGCTCTTTATTAATACAGCAGCGACTTTTCTTTCTGTGTTTCTAACAGTCAGGAAATGTCATTTTTGATCTACACTTTAATAATGAGCGGAATATAATTCCCAATGAGGAGTGCCAAGGAGGGCACTTCTGTGAGGCTGTTCTGCCTGGAGCATTAATGAAGGATGAGATGGTGCAGCAGGCACGGTTGTGTTATGTGCAATGATACAAATTGAATGTGTGTAATGTAATTATTTGTGGTGTAGCACAACTGCTGCACAAAGAGTGCTCCTGGCAGTAAATGCTGCTGTTACCATAGGAAGGCACTGTTAATGCCACTGAGCATTACAATCAATTCTCGATAGCATCATGTGAACCAAGCTAATAAATTGGGAATTATATGCCTCCTGCACATTTTTGCCTGTGTGAGCCAGGATTTGTTTGATAATAGAGTATCAAATAATCCTGCTGGGGAAAAAAACCCCCAAAAAACCAAAAAAAACCAGTCAAAAAAGCTGGAAGGTAACAAACCAAGAAGAATCCAAACGTAGCACTGAAATTATGGATTGGAATTGTTCGAGGCCAGGCTGGATGAGGCTCTGAGCGACCTGGTATAGGGGAAAGGTGTCCTGGATGATTTTTTAGGTGCCTCCCAGTCCAACCCATCCCATTCCCTGATTCTATGATGCTGCTTGCCCAGCTTGCCAGTTGCACCTGTGTGAAACCCAGGGCTCCCACCTGCATGAACAAGGGGTGCCCAGACACCTCTGCCCAGACCAAAATGTCCCAAGGGAGACAAGAGGAGTCACTGATGATGAGGAGGCTGCTGATGTTTTGGAGGAAAGGTTCCCTCCAACCCCCCCAGCACGAGGCAGTGCAGCAGGTCTGGGGAAGGCTGTGAACCACACATCACTGGGCTGGAAAAACAGAAGAGGGATTATCCCCAGAAGCTGCACAAGCTCCCAGATAAAGCCCCAGTGCTCCCTGTGGAGGGAGCTTTTGCAGCTCTCCTCAGATAGACTGAGAGGAGGGATGAGGGCTGGCATAAACCTCATCATCTGCTAAAGGAGAAATTGGAGAAATCACTCAAACAAGGCAGGGATTCAACTGGGACTGAGTTCTGGTGAGACAGCTCAAGAAAATTTAGGTTACAATGATGGAGAGGAGGAGAAGATTAAAACTCAGGGCTGAGTGAGTAATGCACAACAAATGCATCCAAATGAAGCTCTTCCATCGAGGCCCTTCCAGGACTGCCATCACCTCACAGTCTTTAATACACTTCCTCTGCTATTTCTGTTTTCCACTTGGGGAATGGAAACACGGGGAGATTAAATACCTTCCTCAAGGTGACCCAAAAGATCTGCCCCAGAACAGGAGAATTTCAGGTCTCAGCACAGCCAGAGGAGGGAGAATTTCAGGTCTTGGCATAGCCACTGCTCCCACCTGCCTGTGAAGAGCAGGTACCTCTGGGGGACGCACTGGCTCCTCGGGTGTTTCCTTCAGCTGGAAGATCCCTGGGCTGGCACTCAGCACCAAGAGCCTGTCAGCGCCTTCCCCAGGCTCCTCTGCTCTGCTCAGTCACAGAATTCTGCACCAGGAATTTTCTGGGGGGCACCAGGAGGTGCAGGGTGAGGGTGACACATCCACGCTGGCACGTTTGGCATTTCTTGAATGACTTCAGCAGTAGGTGGGGAGGGTGGAGCTGCCTGCATTAATGACAGTGTGGAGACTCTGCTGTGGGAGCGGAGCAAATACTGGGGGACCTGCCTGACAACTTGGTTTGCAATGAACTTGAATCCATTTGAATTCCATGGATCTTGTCACTGCAGAGTGGATTCTCTTCTCTTGGGACCTGTGGTTGAAGGAAGCTTCAGGGGAGTCCCTTCCTTGTGTCTCCCGAGCTTCAGTTGGCAAAAATTTGTGAACAAGCTCCTGGGGTTATTTAATTTTAATAGAACTGAATTTGCCCAGAGCTATTGGGAATTGCTCTGCTACTCCTTCCACTGCTAGCAGAAGGTGTGAAACAACAAAGGAAGTGTCCAGGCAGCACAGACTGAAGCCAGACAGGGCAAAGGTCCAACCATTCCATCACAGGCCTCCTCCTCCTCCTCCTCCATGCTGGGGCCACTCCTGTTTGTGGCTGCCCATTGGCCCAGCTCCAGGAAGGAGGATGAGCTGGCCAGAGCCAAAGGAGGTGCTTTCCAGGCAGAAGGTGCTTTTCCAAGCCTTCTGCAGAGCACTGGCTGCAGAAGACAGCCTGGAGCCCAGTCCTGGTGAGCAGCCAAGGTCAGCTCAGTGCATCCAGAGCAGTGAGCCCTGCTCTCAGAGGATGCCTGCAGGCTCTTGCTTTCCACCAGGTGGGAGTGATAAAACGTGCTCTTCAACCTCATGGCCCCAGATCTTGCAAGAGGCGAGGACAATTGTCATTTTATATTTAATTTAAAAATAAAATTCAACAGCCCGCGCCCCAGGACTGCTGTAACACCTTGGATGGAATAAACTGCATTTTGAGGAGCTGCCTGGAGTCCCACAGCCCTCATTTCAGCTCTTACAGCTCCTCACTGCTGACACCTTGCACAGGGATCCCCTAAATCCCCTGCACAGGGATCCCACAATTCCCCTGCACAGGGATCCCACAAATCCCCTGCACAGGGATCCCACAAATCCCCCTGCACAGGGATCCCACAAATCCCCCCGCACAGGGATCCCACAAATCCCCCCGCACAGGGATCCCACAAATCCCCTGCACAGGGATCCCACAAATCCCCCTGGCACGGGGATCCCACAAATCCCCCCGCACAGGGATCCCACAATTCCCCGGGCACGGGGATCCCACAAATCCCCCTGCCCACCTCAGCCAAGGGAAGGTGTGAGGAACTGATGGATGTGGGAATGATTTCCACGCCTAATTAGCTCTGTTTTTTTTTTTATTTGCTTTTATTTTTATTTGTTCACAAGGCAGGATGTTTCCCCACGAAGCTCTGTGCCCCAAGCCTGTTTGGTGATCTGCAGGAAGGGAAACATTCAGCTGAACCCCCAGAAAGTCAACACCTATTAAAGGATTTGAAACGCTGTCTCCCCTGCACCCCCCAACTAAACACATCTCACAAACAGCAGGAAATTCTGAATTCTGTGCTAGTTATTAATTTTTTTCCCCCTCACTGCACTGTCTCAAGGTCTTTGGTTTTTGGGTTTTTTTTCCCACTGGAGGACAAATTAGGGATGCAGAGCCTGGAATTTTTCATAGTCCGACTTATTTCCTCTACGTCAAACTTTGTGAAAGGGCCAAAGTGGAGGTGTGCAATCCCTTTGGCAAGAATTCTGCCCACACACCAGCATTCCCAGGGAATTATTCGGCTCAGGCAAATGAAGGTAAAAACTTTGCTGTTTGCAGCAGCTTGCTGAAAATAGGAATAATAAAAATTGGGTCCCGAATTGCAGGAAGCTTTTTGGCGTTTTGGGGAGAAGCTGCAGCCCATGGGACAGACAGTCCCAGCTTTAGGGAGCATTTTCTGGACAAGCAGCAAGGCAGATGGCAGCAGGCAAATAATCCAGCACAAAATCACCCATCCTCCAGAAGTGTCTCTGCCTGGGCCCACCATTCTGATACCCTCTAGAGCAGCCTGACAAATGCTACAGTTGAGGATGCTCCATCATTCCCTTTTCCTAAACAAATAACATCTTTTGGCCTCAGCAGCTAAGAAAATGAATTCACCCAAGCTTTTGGGAGCGTTCAGGATATTAGGCCACTACTCCTGTTCAGTCATTTGAAGAACAAAGGGCTAAAAAATCTGCAGCAATTTACAATCGGGCTTTCCAATTAAGGATTTGATGAGGGTTTATGGCTTTAAAGTGACAATATTTGTCAGGCCGTTTCTTCAGTGCATTGTCTGCATGTGCAGTTACACAGGAATTGGTTTAATTAAGGTTAATTGGTGCATAATTAGGGCCGCTGCCAACACAAAGGAATGGCTGCAGACCAGGGGGAGAGTGGATTTCTATCCAGCTCCAAAGGACAAATGCTCTGTAAAGGGGACATTAAAATTGGGTGGTAAAAACCTAAACTGCTTCAAATTGAAGCTCCAATTTTTGTAAAAGCACATACCTGACTGCCTGGCAGTGCTGTCCCCAGGGCACAGAGCCCTGTCCCACTCTCAAAAATGGCACATTTTTAGTGGGAGAAGGTGTTTGTGCTAATAAATCTTTGCAGCTGGATGCTCTCATTTCCCAGCACGGGAGAACCATGCAGGATGCACCTCTGGGAAGCAAAACTGCACAAAAAGAGTAGGAGGGGAGGATGCTTTGAAAAGCTGTGATTTATTGCACTAGAAACTCGGCTGAGATTGCTGGGCTGGCACAAACCCAGTGGGAGCAGCACCTCAGCCTGTCTGTGATGCTCCCTGGTCATGCCACCAGCAGCTGAAGGAAATCTGTGGGGCAGTTCTGGCATTGGTGCCTTGCTCTGCAGCAGTGCAGAGGGGTGATCAGCGCAGAGCACTGGCTGTGCTGTGTTTGACTCTCCTTCCCAAAGTTACCCCATGTTTCAGTGCTGAAAGCAAAGCCAAAGGAGCAGTGCCCAGCTGTGAACTCACCTGCTGCCTCCATCCTGGCCCCACTTTCAGCTCTCCAAGCCAAGGGCTGGGAGCAATGCCGCTGCCTTGGTTTGGAAAGACAGGTGCCTGCTAAGGAAGGCAGGAGCCTCCCCTGAAATGGAGAAAATTACCCCCCTCCCCCTCAGAGCAGCATATCTCTGTGAATAAAAGCTTTCTAAACATTTTTAATCACCTCATTGTACCCAAAGGGACACAATTCCTCTTTGGTTCAAGAAGGCAACAGTTATGTTGGGGTGAATGTCCTGGCTAAGAGATTGTGAAGATTTGAAGGAATGAGAATTTGCTGCCTCTAAATTCATGAAGGCCTTCATCCAGGTGACCCTTGCTCCCCTGCTTTCCATCTGGCTTCTCTCTCTTTTTATTGGTATTTAACGTGCTCTGTTGACCAAACTCCATCCCAAGCATGTTTCTTAGCAAAGGTTTTTGCTGTCAGGCTCAGGTTTACAGCTGAACAAGCAAGCCCTGGTGGACTGGGAAGTGTATTTGTTGACCCAGAGCATCCTCTTTAAGTGTTGATGTGTTGGTCATCCTGTTCCGTGATTGAAGTCAATAATACACTCCCAGTGAATTTCTCAATATGACAGCCCAGGAAACTGCTCAGCTCCAATTCTTTTCTTACACAGCCTTGCTTCAGCTCAGAGTAATAATATTCTGAATATCTTCTCTAAAATAATTTGAACAAGCCTGATTTGGGGATCAGAAACAACTTATTATGCATTTGTTAGAATAACCTCGACGAGCTATCAATGCAGCCAGTTATGCAAGGAATTAGGTGCCCATTAGCTGCTTTTACTCTTTTAATGTGATGAACCTTGTTTTCTCATTAATAAGCTTGTTGAAAGAAAATGCACAATATATGGAAAGATTTTGTGGCTTGAATAATGAAGCATGTGTGAGGCCATAACTCAGGGACCAACTAAAAGTCATTTGCCTATTAAAAGGAAATTGTGCTTCAGGTTATTCAGTCACAGTATGTGGGAGAGGAAGAGAAAATGGGAACAGCAAAAAGAAACAAGTGAAGGGGGATGTTTTAAGATGCAGCTGAGTAGGCTGGTGTTGGCTCTTGGCTTTAGCCAAACAGTGTGAAGAGTATTTTTTAACTGCAGGGGTCAAAAATAATAAAAAAAAAAACCTAAAAAATTCTCCAACCACTGACCAGAAAGAGCCATGACTGCAAGTATGGCACCAGTAATTGCACTGGTACCATAGTCATGTTTAAATGTAATGTAAAAAATAGAAATGTTTTCCAGAGAAGTGTGAATAGGATAGGATTAGGACTAGGATAGGATAGGGTAGGATAGGTTAGGATAGGATAGGATTAGGATAGGATAGGATAGGATAGGATAGGATAGGATAGGATAGGATAGGATAGGATAGGATAGGATAGGATAGGATTAGGATTAGGATAGGATAGGACAGGATTAGGATAGGATAGGATAGGATAGGATAGGATAGGATAGGATAGGATAGGATAGGATCTGGGTCAGATGTGGCAGCTGATTCCTTTTCAGCACAAAGCAAAAGTGTCTATGATGCAGCAATTTTCCCTGGATTGTGCTATAATGTGCACAGCAGGGCTTTTTTTCCCCTGTGCACCTTGATTTGGTGTTGGGGGATGCTGTTTGTTGCTTAGCTACTGGATGCTGCCACAGCTGAACAGCACTGCTTGAAGAGTTGACAAGAAGGAATTGCTTCTTCAGGGGGAGGAAAAGGGAGAGGGATTATCTCCTGGAGGCACTGCTGGTACAAAGCAGGAGTGGGAAGGATGTGTGAAAGTCAAGGCAGGATGTTGCAGGTGCTTCACTGCCTTAGATTTGGTTTTAAAAAAATAGTAAAAAATTTGGGGCACTATGGGAAAAAAATGAAAAAGAATGATAAACAAGAGCACAAAACTGCTGCAGAATCTGAACTGTTCACTTCTCATGAAGGGAACACTGTTGGAGCAAGAAGAGGCCCTGTTCCTGGTGGTACCATTACCATTAATGGTGCTGCACGGGCTCTGTACCTGTAGGCAAAGTTGCTTCTGTGCAATTTGCACTTCTCTCCATATTAATGAAGTAACTGGGGGTTGGAATTATTTTTATTGCTAATTACATTGATTTTATGGACTTCTGGTTTGCTTCAATAAGCATTTAAGAAGAGAGAAATGTCGTAGAACACGAAGTAATATGGAGAATTAAACAAACAGCTTAGAGTGATAGAAGAGGTCTTAGCTACAGTTTTGAAGGGAATTGCCTTGTTTTGCTGGATGAAATCTCCCTTTTGTGCAGATGAAAGGAGGTCTGTTACACTTTAGGGTGGTACCAAAAGCACTGTCATCTGCCAGGAATGCTGACCCCTGGAATCACACCTGGGGTATCCGAGATGTGGCACCAAGAGAGGCTGCAGGAAGCAATGCCAGGCCAGGGCTCAGTGATGTGCTTGCTCCTGTGGCTGGGAAGTGAGGATATGTTTGAAAATCTCTGCAAAAATATGAGTTTCATCCCCTCTCTGCTTCTTCTCTCTCCTGCAGACCAGGCTGCTTCTGCCCCTCACAGCACAGACAGAGTGGGAAACTGAAGAGAGTGAACTTCTTCAGGCTCTCAGTGGTTCTCAAAACCAAAGCCAGAAAATCTGTTCCAATGACTGTTTTGCAAGTGCTCTGTATGTGGCACACACACATGCTGACACCTCCCAAACAGTAGCTTTGTTTAATCCAGCTTCTATATGTATTAATATATGGTATATGGACTAATATATGGTATATGGATTATATATGGGTGTGCAAAAATCCATTTGCATAAAACTTATGGTGTACAGAGCTCACCATTTTCAAACAGCACCTAAACCTTAGTTTTTTCTGTATTTGTCTGAGTATTGCCTGACTTGCCTAATGAGAAACATCCAATGTGCTGAACCTTGGTTTTTTCTGTATTTATTTACTTGTCTGTGTATTGCCTGAGTTGCCTAATGAGAAACATCCAATGTGCTTTTTTAATGGTGAGTACACATCTGCCCAAAGAGAAAAACACTATCACAGCCCCCCAGCTCCTTCTGCACACACAGGTTTGCTTCCCTGAGCTGGTTCAGAAGAGGCTGAGGTTCTGCACCATGCAGAAAACCACCACAGGAATGGCAACACATCTTTGGATCTGGAACTGCAGCCAAATACATCTCCAGGTTTGTGGATTCCACATTTTCACGGTTTTCCCTCCATCAGCCCCCTCCACCCTGAGATTAAATCCATGCTTCTGACATGACAGGAGCTGCCCTCTGGCTTTTGTGGGCATATGTTCTCTCTTCATTTAACTTTTCAAAGCCTCGTTCCCCAAGGGAGGAGGAGACCAATCTTCCTGCACGTGGGTGGGATGGGCCAAGTTCAAGGTCCTTGTTTACAGACAGAGCTGGGGTCATTTGGTTTCTGGTGCATGGAAGATGCAGGAAAACCTTTTCATTGATCTCAGGGGAATTTCCTGGTGGGCAATGCTTCTGCCTGTGTGATCAGAAGGTGCTTTGCACACACAACAGCATCAGAATCGAACTGATGTCATGGAACTGCTTCTCACTGCCTTTGGTGTGGCTGGGACAGTCCTCCGGTGACCCTGAGGGGCGGAAGATGCAGTGCAATACTGTGTGCCATTGACTGGCTGATAAGTGCAGGGGAGAGTCAGTGACAGGTTTCATTAATGCCTCATTAAGACAGATAAAAGATTACTTCCCTTGGCTAATTTTCTCTCCTGAGCTTGGTCACGCTCTCAAAGTGAGAAGGACTCAGAAAGGCAAAGCTGCTGTGCAGAGCATCACCGCTGGCCTGGAGCCCTGCATGCTTTCACCATTTGGGTTTTGATGTCTCTTAGTCATTACTCAGCTCTGAGAAATCTGTATAAGAAAAAGATCCTTTTGCTAAAGCTGATAAGAAATTAGACTCTCTCCATTTCAAACACAGCAGACATTCAGACATGGATGAATAGGGCTGACAGTGGGATAAAAAGGTATTTGCCTTCACCAAACTTTCTTTATGGGGAGAAATATATTTCACAAAGAATATGTACCAGATTGCTCCAAGTAACCATAAAACTGGATGGCTTGCAACCACTTACCTGCACAGCTTCTCCTCACACTGTTTTCAGTACTCTGGCTGGGTAGGCAAGAAGTACCACGAGACAACATGTTCCCTGGGAGAAACTGAGGGTCCTGACCCATATGTCAGTAGCAATCACTGAGATGTAGGGCTGGCTGCCATTTGCTAAATGCTGATGCCTTTTCAGGTTTGCTGGTTTGGCTACTTTGAAA
>NW_005054883.1:31707-34364 GCF_000277835.1 Geospiza fortis
GTATTTATATATATAAAATGCCTTTTTGAAATAGAAATATACGTGTATTTATAAACTGCGTTGAAAAGTTTAGAAAATAAAGTATTTATTTTAAAAGCTTTTTGAACCCTTCAAAAACCAGTGTTTAAGTGCTTGGGAGTTTCTCCCCCCACTTTGTGTTTCTCTGCACTTATGCCTACCTGGAAAAGTTGGTTGAGACAGGTGGTTTTGGTTTTTTTTTTCTGAAAAAAAAAAAGAATAAAGGGGTTGAAATTATGTTCTTCCAGTGGTCTACAAGTGCATATTTTTCATTATACTGAAAACCAATAAGTATAAAGTTATTTTTAATCTCTTCCAGCATAAATCCATTTCTAGAAGCTTGGCTGGCAAAAGCTGAGAAGTCAATTTGCAGCTAAAATCTTTCACTCACTCACTTTCATTCCACTTTGAGGACTGCAGGAGAAATTCAAATTGCCTGATGTGTGAGTCTGTTTTTGGGGTTGCTTGTCATTACCCAGTACAGAGTGCAGGAGGCCTGTGACTGAGGCTGCCTTTTCCCCTTCCTGACTGTATTATGCTGTCATTCAGCCTCACAGCAGGGACACAGAACTCTCCTCTTTTGAATTACTGGCATGTCAGTAACTCACTTACCACATGCTGCTTCCTGAAGGAAAAATACCCCCCAAACCCCACCAAATGCACATTCTCTTTGATTTGGACAACATTTCCAAACACTTATTTCGGTGGCAGATTAAGTCATTTGTTCAATGACGTCTGACATGAGCATTAATACCTCAGTCCTTGCTTTCTAAATGCTTGTTCACTCACTTTGCCACCAATGGTGGTGACTGTATCCAAATATCCAAATATCCGGATATCCGAATATCCCAATATCCCAATATCCCAATATCCAAATATCCGAATATCTGAATATCCAAATATCCAAATATCCAAATATCCAAATATCTGAATATCCGAATATCCAAATATCCGAATATCTGAATATACAAATATCCGAATATCTGAATATCCAAATATCTGAATGTACAAATATCCGAATATCTGAATGTCCAAATATCCAAATATCTGAAAATCCGAATATCCGAATATCCAAATATCCGAATATCCAAATATCTGAATATTCAAACATCCAAATATCCGAATATCCAATTATCCAAATATCCGAATATCCGAATATCCGAATATCTGAATATCCAAATATCTGAATATCTGAATATTCGAATATCCAATATCCAAATATCCAAAAATCCAAAAATCCAAATATCCAAATATCCAAATATCCAAATATCCAAATGCATGAGAGGGCATCTGAGCCATGTAGCACTGCTTCTTCTGACTTCCCTGCCTTGAAATTGTTCCTTTAAAAAACATCTTTCCACATGCTGAAAAAATTGTTCCCTTAAAAAACATCTTTCCACATCTTTCCAGGCTTATCCATTTCAGATAAGGCTGGTCAGGTTTGATCTGATTGGGAAGCAGCTGGAGGGAGGATGGGAGGTCACACAAAACAAAGTGTGCTCAGAGTGCATTTTGCCCATCATGGGATTGAAACCATGTCTGTAAATCACAGACACTTTTAATAAGCTCTTACAAAGTTAATCCTCCTGAAGGGAGCTGCTTTCTCCCACAGCAAAACAGCAATGTTTTGTCATCTTTTCTCTCTGCCAAGGTAGAAAGGAGAAGGACAATGCTCCCCAGTCCCCACATGTGCCAAGGAAACTGTACCTCATTTCCCATCAACAGCCATGCTGAGATCCACTGGCTGGAAAAACAGCTCCACTCCGTCTTCTCTCATTTTCCTCCAGAGAGCCATTGTTGAAAATATTGTGCTTTTGATGTATCTGCATGGATTAGAGGCAGAGAAGCTGCTGACCACAGGGGTGTACACACAGAGCTTCCCTGTTAACCACTCACCCTGTGTCTGTTCCAGAGCCACAAAGCTTTGCAGTCCAGGGCTGAACTCTGGGTGAGCAGTTCAAACAAATCCCAAATCTCCAGGCTGAGCTCAGTCAAACTGCTCAGTTCATCTTCCATATCAAAAGCATACATAATTATGGAGATAAAGGGACACACGAGCTGTGGGATACTCAGAAGGCTGGTGAACTTTCACCTGGAGATGGTTCTCCTTTGCTTGGATCTGTTTGGGAATGGCATATTTGATTTATTTTTTTTTTTAATGAGCCTTAAAAAACCAGTGACCGCATGGAGCTGCTTTTGCAAACAGATTCATATATCATCATTTCCTGAAGAACCATTATATTGCTTTTTTGTTACTCAGAATTTCAATTCACAAAACGAAAGATGTACCATTTTGAAAACTAAAATCCTCTTGGTCATGCTCCATGTAACACCATTCACCTACTAAAATTAACAGTAGCTTCTTCCTAAGGAGGTTTTCAGAAGGAGAGTAAAACATACTTGGAAATGTTTTCCTGCAAAACCTGCTGGGCAGCCACAGACCTGAGCTTTTAATTTGCTGCAGGCAATCTAAGACAAGACCTCCAACCACACTGGGGTGCAAACCAAAGTGTAAATGCTGCTGTGAACAGTTCTGGGTGTGGGACAAGAATCCTGTGTTGAAAGATAAGGTATATCCTCGTGTCCTTTAGCCACAAGACAGGCTTTCCTCCTACAAAAGGCATCTGAACAGAGGGGAA
>NW_005054883.1:34387-34918 GCF_000277835.1 Geospiza fortis
AACCCACAGGGGTGTGGATAACCCTTGGCAGGTTTGGGGTCCTGTGTCTTGACCTCTTCACTTTTCCTTCTTTCCTTCTTGATCTCTTCATCATTTCCTGAAGAACCACTATATTGCTTTTTTGTTACTCAGAATTTCAATTCACAAAACGAAAGATGTACCATTTGGAAAACTAAAATCCTCTTGGTCATGCTCCATGTAACACCATTCACCTACTAAAATTAACAGTAGCTTCTTCCTAAGGAGGTTTTCAGAAGGAGAGTAAAACATACTTGGAAATGTTTTCCTGCAAAACCTGCTGGGCAGCCACAGACCTGAGCTTTTAATTTGCTGCAGGCAATCTAAGACAAGACCTCCAACCACACTGGGGTGCAAACCAAAGTGTAAATGCTGCTGTGAACAGTTCTGGGTGTGGGACAAGAATCCTGTGTTGAAAGAT
The DNA here is from genome assembly GCF_000277835.1 of Geospiza fortis. Taxonomy (NCBI): domain Eukaryota; kingdom Metazoa; phylum Chordata; class Aves; order Passeriformes; family Thraupidae; genus Geospiza; species Geospiza fortis. The sequence goes on from NW_005054883.1 coordinate 34,827, forward strand.
AAGGTATATCCTCGTGTCCTTTAGCCACAAGACAGGCTTTCCTCCTACAAAAGGCATCTGAACAGAGGGGAAGCAGCCTCAGGCCTGCTGAA
>NW_005054883.1:34977-35700 GCF_000277835.1 Geospiza fortis
ACCCACAGGGGTGTGGATAACCCTTGGCAGGTTTGGGGTCCTGTGTCTTGACCTCTTCACTTTTCCTTCTTGTAACAGAATACAAGCAGAGCTGAGTTCCTTTGGTAAAGCACTGCATTGAACATTGGACTTCAGAGTTAAGGCCGAAAGAAAGGGATCTCTCTGGTTTTGTGTATACTTCAATTTATGAAACAAATATTTTGCTAACCTGAGGCTGAAGTAATTTTCCTGATGTCAAATACATCCTTGTTTTGAAGGAAGTGGTTTCTAAATGTTCTGGTTGCAGGGGAGGAGGAAGATTTGCAGGTCCAGAGCTGTTTTACTGCTGCCCTGTAGCTCTGCAGCACTTGGCAGCCTTTGGTGGGGCAAACACTCTTTTGCTGGGTTTGCTCCAGTCTCCTGTTAGCAGTGGGAATTCTGCTCAGGAAGAATGGCACAACAGGCTTGGTGCCATTTAGGAGTCCTTGGGTGAATGTTTGTTTACAATAAAAATTTGCATTTTAATTTGCATTAGTTGGGGCTTCCAGAATGCTCCTCAGAATGAAAGTACCCTCTTGGGGTCTCTTCCTGGTCAGAGTGTCCCCAAGATATGTTAGAAAGTCTCTTTTCCCAGCCTGGCACTCGAAGAAGGAGTGAGAATTCTTCATTTCTCGGTCTCAAGGTTGTTTATTGTTTCTTTTCTATGAAATTTTTTCTCCTGTCCAGCTGAGGTCCATTCAGCAG
>NW_005054883.1:35723-48314 GCF_000277835.1 Geospiza fortis
CCCTAGGGCAGTGTTATCTTTTTATACTAAAAACTACATGCACATTATTTACAATTATTTCCCAATACTTATCACCTGTTAAACAGTGAGTTTCTACCTTAAACCAATCTAAAAGTGCCAACATCACAGCAGAAGATGGAGGCCAAGAAGAAGAAGGAGAAAGGCTGGACATGCCCAGATTCCTCCATCTTGCCCCCTGAACCCCCATTCTAAAAACCCCAAAATTCTACATTTTCACCCTGTGATAAATTCACTGTCATTCTACTTAAACTTTCATGGCTTGTAATTCTCCATAAACCCCCAATCTTGCCTTTAATTTACTGGCCAAAGTATTGTCTGGATAAGAACTGAGCCTCCAAAAACAAAAGGCAAAATCCTGCACAGCAAAACCTTGGCAGCCTCTGCTTGCAGCCAGGTCCTGACCTCAACCAGCTGTGACTGGAACTGCTGCAGAGCCTTTCCCACCAGGATTTCTAATTACAATGGAAAGAACAAGAAGACTAATTCAGCAAAAGCAGAAGATCTTGGACAAAACACTTATTACACACAAGAGATGCCAAGAACTTGTTTGTGCCACTGGCTCCATGCACTTCTGAGCTTGCCATGCTGCTGGAGAGCTGCTCCAGCCTGTGGGGCTGATGTTGGCATGGAAGCTACTCAGGTCATCCCGCTGTGAAATCTCCGTGCCTCAGTTTCCCCACCTGTGGAAAAGAGGCAATGTTTCTCCTCCCAGGGCTGTGAAGAACCAACAGGAAAGGAGAAAACGTGCCCAGCTTCAATAACACCACTCAAGCAGAATTCCTGCTGTGCCTGTTCAGCAATCTTGCCCTGGCTGGGCTCATCCTCAAATGATGGGAGCCTAAGGAAGGCAGGCAGCTGCTGCTCCTGAGGCTGTGTTTGCTCCTCAGAACCAAACACAAATGTGAGAGCTGCCCTCCAGTATTTATGCAGTTAATCACTGCCACTTAACAGGCCAAAACACTAATTGAACTTTGGGAGCCCCTCTGAAAAGCTTGAGGTCCTGCCTGGCTTGCAGGGACAGCAGAGCATCACTCAGGTCAGCGTTCCCATTCCTCTTTTAATGTGTGGAAGAAAAATGACAATGCTCTCTCTAAATGGACCAGATGCATTAGTGCACTCAGTGTGTGGGGAACAAGAGTGACTGAAATGGAAGGTGTGTCAGGTTTTTCATGACAAACTCTATTGTTGGAGCTCTGTTCCTCAGCTGCAAATGGCTGTAGGCTGGAACTTGGCAATGTGATCTCTGACAAAAAGTGCGGTTTTATTTTCTGAGCCTTCTTTAAATGCTCATTTTTGCATTATGCATAAAGAGTGGACTGCTGCTAGAGGCGCTTTTGCCACCCTTGTGGAATGCAGAAGAGCTGACAGCCTGTGTTTAAAGGTGAATTTAGTAGTGCCTGACCCCTTGATAATTCTAACATAGCTTTAGGAGTGTGAAAATAGAGCTATGGGATGAACCTACTCTGCCAAAGGAAAAGAGCAATGAGATCCTCCTCAATGTGCTCTAGACACACGGTGGCTGCAGGTGACATGTTTTTCTCTCTGATTTTTCTGTCTCTGCTAAACTGACAAGCTGTTCTGTGGAAATAAACACACCCAGCAGAGCTGTCTGTCTGTCCAGGGCACTGAACTCCCCAGCAGGATTCTCAGCTATGCTTGTGTGGCAGTGTTCACAGGGGTCCCAGGATGAGGGAAGAGACAAGGATCTGACTCCGTTTCAGAAGGCTTGATTTATTATTTTATGATATATATTATATTAAAACTATACAAAAAGAATAGAAGAAAGGATTTCATCAGAAGCCTAGCTAAGAATAGAAAAGGAATGATAACAAAGGTTTGTGGCTCGGGCTCTCTGTCCGAGCCAGCTGGGCTGTGATTGGCCATTAATTAGAAACAACCAACATGGGCCAATCCCAGATCCACCTGTTGCATTCCACAGCAGCAGATAATCAATGTTTACATTTTGTTCCTGAGGCTTCTCAGCTTCTCAGGAGGAAAAATCCTAAGGAAAGGATTTTTCATAAAAGATGTCTGCGACATGCTTGTACCTGCAAGAATCTGACTTGTAAAATTGTGGGTGGGAAGCAAATAAAGGGGGGGGAAAAAAAAGGGCTAATGGCAGAAAGCACCAAAGCAAATAATGCTATGGACTTTGTGGTTATTCTTGCCCTAGATTATAGGTGCCTTCTAGTGGAAAATCTCTCCCTCAAAACTGGATTCAGGCCTGGCCCTGAATACCTCCTTGCTTTTCTGCATCATATGTCTTTTTCCTCTCCCTTTTACTGTCACAGGGGATCCTTCGATGCTCTTTCTCCTGCAGACTCTGTTTTCCAAGTGCTGTGGCCATGAACAGCCAGAGAAGCAGGGTTCCCAGGATCCAGGGTAGGTTCTGTGCTTGGTGATAGCTTAGCACAGGAATAAATCAAAGGAAAAAATCAATTGTCCTGACTAATACATCACACATAAAGCTCTGACAGAAAGTTCAGGTATCAGACTTCAAGCCTGGCAGCAAATGGTTGGGATTTGGTAAAAGGACATATTTTCCTCCAGGATGACCTCAGTGTGTCCAGACTGGTGAGAAATCTGCAGTCCATTTAAGAAATTTGTCATGCTCCAAACTAAAAAGCAAATATCACAAAAGATGGAGATTTTAGCGGATCTTTGCTTTTCCCAGAGAGTTCCTTTGATGTTGTTCCAGGAGGTGGGGTGGACCATTCTGCCCAAATGTCCTTTTGCCAGCAACTTAAATCACCTCCATGAGCCTCGGATGAGATCTGGAAGCTGTTCCCTGGCAGAAGATTCAGATTTTTTTCTCATGGAAGCTCATTCTGATGTTAAACCTGAATTGAACCTGGGGATTCTTGAGACCATTGATGTCACCGAAAGTTGCCAAAACAAGAGGAAAACTAGGGGGACCCAGGAGGTGCCCCCAAGGACAGCTACAGTGAGGACTTGGGGGCATGAGGAGTGGCATTCAGGAATGGATCATTCACATCCAATCCCTGGTTCCTGAATGCAGCCAACTTCAGATTATGATGAAAGGTATTCTCCTGAGGCAGAAAGAACTCAACCCAATACCAGCGTAATCCAAGTCCCAACTGGAAATATTTGGGGCAGTTAGAGAAGCCTCGCTATTTTGTATTTTCTGCTTCAGTATGATAAAGCTGTACTGAAGAGAAATGGAACTTTTTGGTCTGAAATTGCATCCCTTGGAAAACATTGATTTACTTCAGTTGAAGCCCTGCACGAGCCCACATCAAATCCCTTGGTTAGAAAACTGCACACAATAATTGAAAGGCAGAGTCCCTGCATTCTCAAAATGAAACATCCTGACCTGCTGCTCTGAAACCAATTCCTCTTGAGGTTCACCTTGCTTTCATTTTAGAAGATAAAAAGACCTTTGCCATCTCATTCCCAAATTCCTTACAACTTTGAGCTTCAACCAAAGCAAAAAGCAAAATTTGTGCACTTGTACACTGGATGCTCTTCTCACCTGTCAGATTCTCCATTTCACTCCACATCTTGTGACACTTTCAGTCTTAATGGTGTCCTGCAGTGATGAGTTCCCCATGAAATGAATCATCACATGTTAAGAAAGGATTTTCCTCCCTCCCTCCCTCCTTCCCAGCTAAGAGCCTGCCTTGAACCTCAAAGCTGATTTCCTTAGCATATTTAAATAAATTGCAGGCTTGCAATGATACACACTCATCTCAAGGTTCACTTCATAGCAAGCATGTAGGAGCTCAGGCTTACTTGGTTGCATGGGTCTGTGGTTTAGACAGCTGAGAAAACTTGTGATTACTCTTTATTCCAATAAATTGGAAGGCAAACCTCAGGTCAAACTCAGAGGCTCAGTATGAAGCAGGAGCACATCCAGCTGACCCACAAAAAAATCCCTTCTTGGGACACTGCTCTGTGCTGAAATGGAGAAATATTTGCTAGTGAACAGCAGCTCAGAAAGAATAATTTTCTAATGTTATCTGCTCTACTTGGGTCGTTTTCTGCTCATTTCCTTGTGCTGTGCCAATGCCTCTGCTCCACCGAGGTCTGGTTCTCACTTGGGGAGCAGCAGGCATCCTGCACATCCATTTGTGCAGAGCTGGATGTGGAGAGCAGCAATTTGCTATGGATACCTCCTGCTGCACGACAGGGATGTTTTCTGCAGAGTGACAGCTGAGTAATCTCTCACTGCATGTGCTGCAGATTAAAAAACCTGAAAATCCCCTGTCCCTGAAGGCTGCCAGGCAAGCAAACACAAGGAGACAGTGATCAGCTGGGACTCCAGAGATAAACTAAATAATTACCTGATGGTTATTAACAGCTTATTAACACAAATCTAATGTTATCATCACAGGTAGAATTCTGTGTGAAAATGTTTGATGAGCAGTGACAAAGTTTTCACTCCCTGCTGCACAGCCTGCAACGCCCTTGAGAGAGCAGAGCAGCAAAATCACAAAATTCTTGGCACGTGGAAGGGTAAAAGATTACTGTGGGTGGCATATAAAAAGAAGGGAAATGGTCCTATAAATGCACAGACATTTGGTTTCAGAAGCCCAGAGTTAAGGATCTTCTCCAGGAAGCCAGAGATAATATTTGTAAGATTTTCTTCTCCATTGAAGGAAATGTATGTATATATACACACCTATACATGTGTGTAGGCTTTTTTTTTTTTCTTTTGAAGCTGCAAGAATGATTTTCCAGCTTCAGTTATTTAGGAAGAGATGGTCCCTGTGACTCAGGACAGAAGGGCTTTTTTTGATCAAGTTTTGGGGTTTAACCTGGAAGCAGCAGCAGCAGCCAGAGCTGAGGCTCAGCAGAGGCTGACCCAGGCCAGCTCCTTCCTCACTTCCCTGTGTCACACTGACTTCCAGGCACAGGAATGCAAAGCAGATTTTTGCCTTTTTTCTTGAGTGCAAATAGGTAGAATATTTAGCCTTTGAAACAACCAATTACCCTCTCTTTGAACTATTCCAAGGACAGCTTTAAAGAAAAGACAGAAGACCGCTGATAAATCCATATTGGATAAAGAAGAAAGCAGCAAGGATCCGAGGCCAGAAGCGTGCCAGGCAGTGTCACATCCCTGCCACCTTGTGACAAGGCACTACAACTGCAAAGCCCCCCAGCCTGCAAGCCCTGGGGCTGTCAGATGGATGGACCTGTGATGTATTTGCAGGAAGGAATGGTGAATCTGACTCCATGTTTTCAGAAGGATAATTTATTATTTTATGATATTTATGATTTATTATATTATATTAAAGAATACTATACTATATTAAAGAATACAGAAAGAATACAGACAGAATGCTAAAAGATAATAATGAAAACTCGTGACTCTCCAGAGCCCTGACACAGCTTGACCCTCATTGGCCATTGAGTCAAAACAATTCACATGAAACCAATGAAACAATCACCCTACCCAAGGCAGCAGGGTTGGAATGTGGGGATCTTTAGAGTCCCTTCCAATCTGAACTATTCTATGAATCTATGGAGTCAAAAAATCCTGGAGAATAAATCTGTAAAGGTCACTAAATGCACATACCCATCAGCATGTTTTTGAATGAAAACTAATTCTGCAAAGAGGGAGAAGTATTGTATGTATTTGCTCTTTCTAGCTTCCAGGTGTAATTTTATCTATCACCTTACGTTTTAAAAAGTTTTCTTTTAAAACAGCATTTTTACACTATTGCAGAAATAAGAATTGCTGACAACGAGGCCACGTCTTCCTTTATGAAGCAGAGCCACAATGACAGGAATTTTACAGGATAAGTCATTCCCCAGTGAGTACACACTTCTGTAGGGTTGGCAGTTCAGCTCCTCCACCTCAGAAATCTAACTAAGACAAGCCAGCCTTGGGCTTCATGAATGGTGAGACAATCAGAGACATATTGAGAACATTTGAGGTATTTTCAGGGTCCCCAGGACAAAGGAGGAATTGAGAATCTGACTCCATGTTCTTAGAAGGCTAATTTATTATTTTATGATATTATATAAAATTAAAGAATACTATACTAAAACTATACTAAAGAATAGAGAAAGGGTACAAAAAGAAGGTTTAACAAGATACTAATTAAAAACTCATGTCTGACTCCTCAGAGTCCCAACACAGCCGGATGGTGATTGGTCATTAAGTCAAAACAATTCACATGAAACCAATCAAATAACAACCTGTTGGATAAACAATCTCCAAACCACATTCCAAAGCAGCAAACCACAGGAGAAAAAAATGAGATAATATTGTTTTTCCTTTTTCTCTGAGGCTTCTCAGCTTCCCAGAAGAAGAATCCTGGGCAAAGAGGATTTTTCAGAAAATGTGACAGTGACAGACATGCTTTAATAATATCATTTACAATTTACAATTGCTTTAACAATATCATTACAATTTCCACATCAGCTAAGAGTATGGATGGTGCAGGATGCAGATTCTTTCCTCTCCCATGCTGGAAGTCCTCCAATCTGCACTAGAGGCTTGGGGTCTGTGTATGGTAGTTTTGAAAGATGCTTAATTCTGCTAGTGAAGGTTGCTAGAGGTTCTTTAAATAATAAATAGGTTTGTAAAGGTGCAGGTTGTCTCTGTCCCCACGCTGAGCCACCTGGAGACCCATGGACACAGCCAGTGGTGTCTTGGGTGTGGGCTGACTCCTTGTCACACCTTCTCCACCAGGCAAAGGGGCACCAATTCTCTCTGCTGCTTCCCTGAAGCAGTCCCTGCCACCCCTGCCCAGGGTTTATGCCCAGAACATCCCTTGTTCTGGAATTCCAGGGCATGTTGCAGGGCAGTTTTTAGGCAGTATAAGTGTATAAGTGTGTAAGTAGTGTAAGTGTACTTGGAGACATCACAGCCACGGGTCCAGCTACTCTCAGCTCTGCTGGGGAGGATTCACACCTCATTGACTTCTCCTCTGAGCACTTTAAAGCCCTGTCAGCAGCTGCAGGGACTCCTTTAAAGCACTTTAAAGCACTCCAAAGTCAGCAGCTGCAGGGACCCTTCCTAAACCCTTCCTGCCTTTGTGAGCACCAGCTCGGGGTGGTGTAATCCCACGAACTGGGGATGATCAGCCCCCAGCAAAAGGATTTAATGCCATGGCAATTGCACCTCGCAGATTAGATTGGGGCCTGATGGCATGGAGCTAAGAACGCCTTAAAAATTATCAAGGGGTTTGCTCGTGGCAAGCAGCAGCCTGTGTGCAAGTGAGAAGGGATTTCTCCTGTCCCACGCTATTATGTGCTCTAATGTTTTACAGAATGATGAGCCACAGAATCTTTAATAGATGGAAAGGATTTTGAAGACTCCTGCTAGGAGGAAAAGATATCTGAGGGAAAAGGAAATTGTATCCAATTCCTCTGAAAATCCCATAGGAGCAGGCTGCAGAAATGTTTCTGCGTGCGTGACAGTTTGAGAAAGAAAAAAGTGCAAACAGTGTAGAAAGAAATAATTTCTAGATTTGATGTGTTGGGATGAACAGGATCCTTAGGACTTTTCCTTGGGTCAAAGTTTGTGTGGATTCTGTGTGCACATGTGTGGAATGGGGATTGCTCAGCTCAGGTGACATCTGGGGGCACAACAAAGTGATCTGGCTGAGGGGAAGGTGTCCCTGCCCAGGACAGGGTGTGGAACCATTGTCACGGACATATTTTATGAAAAATCAGGGAGTGGAACCAGGTCGCAGACATGTTTTATGAAAAATCCTTTCCTTAGGATTTTTCCTCCTGAGAAGCTGAGAGGCCTCAGGAACAAAATGTAAACATTGATTATCTGCTGCTGTGGAATGCAACAGGTGGATCTGGGATTGGTCTCATGTGGTTGTTTCTAATTAATGGCCAATCACAGCCCAGCTGGCTCGGACAGAATGTCTGAGCCCCAAACCTTTGTTATCATTCCTTTGCTATTCTTAGCTAGCCTTCTGATTAAACCCTTTCTTCTATTCTTTTAGTATAGTTTTAATGTAATATATATGATAAAATAATAAATCAAACCTTCTGACACATGGAGTCAGATCCTCGTCTCTTCCCTCATCCTTGGACCCCTGTGAACACTGCCACAGAACTAGGTTGTTTTCAAGGTCCCTTCCAACTCAAATTCTATGGTCTGATGAAAGAGGAGAGTTGTGAGGAAGAGGAAGGATGAATTCCTTCGGAAGGATGATTTCTTTACCTCTCTAGTAGCAGGCTTTTGTTGGAAGAATTGTTTTGCTCTCACATTGGCTTTGGCAGAGAGCGTGCACACATTGCTCTTGGGCAGATCACACGGATCTAGAAGGGAGAAGCCTGCCTTAAAAAGCACAAAAAGCCCCCAGATATTTCTCTAAGAGGAGCAGATACTCGTCCCCGTGTTTGGAAATCTCCATGAGGGATTTTTCCAGGAGATGGCAGCAGCAGACCCCTTTGCAGGCTGCATAAAACCTGGCTGGGCTGCACCCAAAGCATCTTCCAGGTCTGCTTCTCCCACTCCTGGTACTGAGCCCGCCTGGTACCCCAGGGCATGGTTAAATAGGATTATGTAAAATAGAATAAATCAGTGCTGCAGGAAAGTGCACTACACACTCTTGGGGCTCACAGTGTGTTTGCAGGGTTTAAAACATACCTGGTGCACTTTAAACAGGTGAAAATTATGGCTCTCTGAATAAACATAATTTCTCTCCATATCTTGTAGGAGTGGGAGTTATTTTTCATCATTTTTCCAACGAAATTTTGAGAGCACTATTGTTTTTAATAAATAGCAACGTTGTTTTGCCATTTGCAAATTACAATATGAATGAACCTGGAAGACATAACACAAGATACACTTACAGCTGGATGTTCAAATCTTGTTCTCCAAAATTCAATCCATGTGTAGGTTTTCCCCTAAGCTGAAGTACAGGCCAGATTCATAGAACCATTCAGGTCAGAAAATATCTTGAGGCAGTGAAAATGAGCAAGTACAGAAGAGGCTGTACAAGTCAACTGATAGTTTTTGGAAATTAAAAAGTGGAAATAATTAATTAATAATGAATCCCCTGCAGAAATTACACAAGGGACAGTTTACAGGCCAAGTGAAACCAATAGAGAGTAATTAAATTTGCATTTATCACTACAAATAGCCAGTACAGAAAAAACAGTGCATTTTTGTCTCAACATCTATCTGATAAAGAACTTTTGGCCATAATATTGACATTTTTGTGACTAATAACTCACTGGAGACTCACTCACAGTAAAATAAAATTTTAAAAAACCCTCTAATTTTAGGTACCAAATTCTCCTTACCAAAGCAAGTGTTTTACTGCTATGTATTTGGGCATACTGGGCAGCTTATTTTCATTCAGAAAAATAAAATAAGCTTTCCCAGTACAAAACCCCTCTCCAGCAGAACAGAATATGCTGGCAATAGTGTAATTAGAGAGGTCAGGAATCAGGTAACACCACCAACATTGCTTTATCCTTATCAACTGAAAAAAAAAGTTAAGTAAATGCCTTTAAAAAGTTAAAGCTGCCAAGGTTAATGCATTGGGGGGGTTGAGTGTGCTGTATTTGTGCAGTAAATTTATTTGCCAGGTACAGCAAGAGCACAGCAAAACATGAATTCATTAATTCATGCCTGGAATTCATGAATATTCAGTTATGGGCAGCTCTAAGCACCAGAGTGAGTTGGGACACAGTACATGGCAGTATAATTTGTTGGATTAAAGTGGTCTGCTGGAAAAAAAATGTTTTGAAAGATTTTAGATATTTGGGTAAAGAGCTGGCAAAGTCTGCAATCCAATTCCCATCATGAGGTAACCTATCATCAAGCACTGGCTTCCAAAACAAAATCTGGCAAATCTGAAGTTTACCACATTATGTCTCCCAATCTGCTTTTGTAGCCTTTCCCTTCCTCAGGCTCTGAGGCTGTGCAGTGTTTTCTGTGCAATGCTGAGAAAACAGAACGCTTTGCCAGTGCGCTCCTTACTTTTGGTTATTTTTAAATCTCCACAAAAGCTCCCACTTCCTTCTGTGGCCAATGCTTCTTCTTCTTCATGGAAGCAGTTCCAATTTATTTTCTGTAAGAAAAAACACAATCTACTGCCTCAGAAGCACTGCAAGTATCCGGTTGTTGTCCTGCATTTTTTTCGTTAGAGAAAAGGAATTCTTTGGAGCTGCAGAAGCGTTGAGTTGTCTCCAATTCAAAAAAGTGCATCCAACTCACTCTTTTTAACCCCTTCCAGCTCTCAAGTAGTTGCTTTCAGTGACCCTTCCTTTTCATGAAGGCCAGCTTGTTATTTTGGGGTGAATTTCCCTGCTGATTGCTCTGCCGTCCCTCCCGTGTTTCTCCATGGTGAAGCCACTGCCGCCATTCCTGTTCCAAATTGGATAGCACCAGGGTGACCACCACCCCTTCCCAATGGGACAACCACCCATTCCCAGTGGGACAATCAGGGTGACCACCATCCCTTCCCAATGGGACAACCAGGATGACCACTACCCATTCCCTGTGGGACAGCACCAGGGTGACCACTACCCCTTCCCAGTGAGACAACCATCCATTCCCAGTGTACCTGAAGCAGAGAGGTGCAAAGTCCACCCACTCCAGAGTTGTGGGGTTTTTTTGAGAAAGCCAAGATGTAAAATACAGACTCACCGTGCTGAAGGATCTCATCTTGATTTCTAGATGCCGACACTGAGCCTAGCAACAAGTCCTGTTAAAAATAAAGTGGAACAAGTCCTGTCAAAAATAAAGTGGGACATCTCAAATACACTCAGCAGAAAAACACGCACATCTTGATTCCTTGAGGACTGCTGCAGGCCTAGGAATCTGGAGCCCTGAGCAGACAGGCTTTGTTTTAGAGGCAACATGTTCTGCTGCATTCCTAAGAAAATATTCTCAGAAATTCCAGCTCACCAGGAGTTTGAAAGCTCCTTGTCTGGGTCTGATCTTGGGATGTAACCTGAGTGTGAAGAGAGGAGGTTTCTTGGTGTCTTTGTGAACTTGGAAGTGCTGCTTTTCAGCCAAAGCCCATCTAGACCCTGCCCTCAACTTGCATGTACAAGGCACAGAGACAATAAGTGGAGTTTTCTAAATACTCATTTAGTTCTGAAGTTGTAAGTTTGTTTCTATTTCAGAGTTCAATTTGAAACAAATTGTATTCCTTCACCCAAAACATTTGTAAAATTTTTCATTTTGTTTCTTTCCCAGTAATAGTTTCCATCTGCCACTGACTGCATGGAAAACCTCAATGCCAAAAATTTAAGAAATGCTTGTCTATTTTTACATCTATTTGGTAATTTTACAAACTTCAAGTAAAGGAGAGAAAAATATTTTCTAATACAATCTTTTATCTTGTACTTATTTCATTGAGAGGTGTGATAGGAAGCTGAGATCCTGTGCTAGCCAAACTTTTAATGCACTACACTAACAATATAGGTAAAGCTTTAAATAACTGGAAAAATAATAAAAATAAGTGGGAACAAAAAGGAGAAAATGACCCTCCCACCAAATCCTTCAACCTTGGCAAATACCTGCTGTGTTCAGGAAACAGAGTGTGAGACAGAAGGAAGGTGACAAAAAGGAGAAAAAACAACATCTGAAATCTCAAAATGTTTTCTGAAGATTGAAACAAGAAGAAAATTTAAATCTAAGGGAAATATTTTGGTGCACCGAATTCTTTTTATACAAAAGTCTCTATTTTGCAGGATAAATGTTTAAGGCACAAATGTTGGCCATCTGTAACTGGAGGATGAGCGAGGCAGCAAGATGGAAAAGGTGTCATGGCAAATTGCCTTGCCTCCCTCTGGAGTGCTGCATTGCAATGAGCTGGCCCCAGTCCCTGAAGCAGCAATGCCACATTTGTGTTGTGAGAAATGCAAGGTGCTCAGGCCTGGGGAAAGACCTCTTCTTTTGTCCACACTGCCTGTTCCAGAGCTGCTTCAATCCCACACTTCTCACTGCATCCGGAGTGAAACATTTCCTCGTCTTGGTTTCTGCTTACAAGGCAAATTGCTTTTTCATCCTACAAATACAGCAATGGATATGCTGTCTGGTAGGAAAAAGGGAAATAAATATGTGCAAGTGTCTCTCCTGCTCTTTGTGTAGGTTTGTGTGTGCCTGAGCACAGGCAAACAAATATCTTACGCCTACAAAATATTTGTGTGTCTTCAGCGGCTCAGTTCCAGCACAATTACAAACACCCATGCTCATTTTAGGAAAATGTGTGGTTCTTATTTGAAAACTCTCTGAAATCTCTAAAAACATAAAGGCACCTGCCTCACACAGAACTTTTCCCTGAGCTCCATTTATCCATCAGTGTTTGTACTCGGAGTGTACCTGACACTGTTCACTTGAGACACCATTTTCCAAAAGTCTTCCAAAACTTATTGCCAACTATCTGACAAAAAAGTATTAACATCCTTCTCTTATCCCTCTTTTAACCAGCTCTTAACTCATCTCCTCACCCCCCGATTGACCCCAGAGCACTTCTATTCATCCCACTAATGAGAGGCAGATTGATTTCTATCATTGCACCTTCTGCTGCCTTATAGATGCACTGATTGTCCAGAGTGGGGACGTTTGGTAAATGTCAAATGTGATGAATCTCATTTTCCTGCATTTCTCCGCAAGTT
>NW_005054884.1:0-7426 GCF_000277835.1 Geospiza fortis
ACATCTTTATATTGTAACCTAGGACAACTTGTCTCAACAAGATGTATATCTGTTTGTTATAGACGAATAATGTGATACTTGGGTCTCACAATTAAGAGATAAATATTATGTATATGTTAAGAGAAGTTTTGTAGATATATAGTAATGTTATTGCAATATGTCCTCCCATAGTCTTCTTCCCCCTCCCCCTTGTAATAGCCTTGGTAGTCAGGGCATTTGGGGAGGGCCAGCTTCTTACTAGGAGGCACGACATGATAACACCTGACCTCCAATCAAGATGCAAGAAAGTGATCTCCACCAATGGACCGCAGGGAAGGAGTTGACTGACAAAACTTTGGCAGGGGCTAAGGGTATAAAAGGCAGAGCATCCATTTTGTAAATGAGCACGTGGCTGCTGGTCAAGGAGATTCCCAGCGCTGTAATTTTTCCTTATTCAGTCCTTTGTTGTAGTTTTTGTTAAGGTTTAATACACCTTTGAAATTTTAAAAGTGAGCGTAGTTTCTCACATGTTGATAGCATGGGCTCTCGTGTTCCTGCCACAGAAAAAGGTCAGCATAAGCACCATAAATCCTTTTGATGTTCCTCAAGCTTAAGCTCCAAGGACAGACAAAATGATAGGAAGATGGTGATGAAGAAAAAGCATCCAGTGTTTTACATCTCAGAGCTTTTTACAGAGGGATGTGGCATGGAGAAACATTACAAAAAAAGCTGTGTCTGGAGAGCCTTCCCTTGGAAAGGTCTCAAAAATGAATGAGGTTTTAAAAAAGGGTTACAAGATTAGGGTGAATAGGGAGTGGTTAGGAGGGTTTTCAATTGACATCAGCATTTGCAATGTTGCTTAATAAGGTCTAAAAAACATCTGAGAGCACTGAAAGCTGAAACCATTGTTTTCAGAGCAGAGCCAAGTGTTGGGCTGGGGAAGCAGAGTTGGCTTCCTGGGGATTGAGTGGCACCTGAAGAGGTGGAAGCTCCTAGGGAGAAAAAAGCTCAGAAATGTGGTTTTGGGGGATTACTGGGTCTCTGTTTAGAGACAAATTTTCGGAGAAAATGCTCTGGAAGGAGTGTTTCCTCTAAAGAGAAGGGCTTTGGTAATCTCTTTTTTGACAATTAGAAATGAATACTGGTTGGTGAAAGTGAAAAAAAAAGTAAAACTATTAACAAAGTAAGATACCCACAAGGCACAGCAAAGAAAAATTGAACTTTACACCCTACCCCCCACCTGGCCACATGGCCAGGAGGCAAAGATGATGGCTGCTTCCTTTGTCTCAGGGAAGGGGAGAAAAGAGTCCACACAGCAGCTCAGGCAAAAAGCAGATAGGAACCTGTTGAGCTTCTGGCGTTGGTCTGCTCCTCACAGCAGGCAAAACTGGTGAATTTTAGTGTCCTTTCTTTTGCTGGCTCAGTCTTTCCTGGGCTTCGGACCAGTCAGGGCCACCCCCACATGTGAGAAACTATGCTCACTTTTAAAATTTCAAAGGTTTATTAAACCTAAACACAAAAATACAACAAAGGACTGAATAAGGAAAATTTAGAACACTGGGAGTCTCCATGACCAGTAGCTACATGCTCGCCTACAAAATGGATGCTCTGCCCTTTATACCCTTAGCCTCTCCCAAAGTTTTGTCAGTCAACTCCTTCTCTGCGGTCCATTGGTGGAGATCACTTTCTTACATCTTGATTGGAGGTCAGGTGTTGTTATGCCACACCTCTTAGTAATAAGCCGGCCATCCCCAAATGCCCTGACTACCAAGGCTATTACAAGGGGGAGAGGAAAGAAGACTATGGGAAGGCATATTGCAATAACATCACTATGCATCTGTAAGAGACGGTCTGAAGTGGATGCTCGCCAAGTGATTGTTTGCAGCTGTGTTTGCTGTGCCGCCATGGTACACTGCTTCAGGGGAGCAGGGTCTGCCAATGAGTGACTCACCCTATATGCTTACACCTGCTTCACGACAATAGCCCATGAATTTTTGCCACCTCTTAGCCAAATGAACTTTCTGGGGTAACTTTGGTTTCCCATAGAAACCAGTCCTGAAACAATGGGTCCCGCTCACTGCTGAGATTGATTATCCTGTTTCCGAACATGGACCATCTGTACCCATTTTCAATACACTTATTCTCCATTGTCTTTTACCTGCTCCCCCCTCGACAGAGGACTATAATAGACCCCTGAGTTAACCAAGACTTTGAGATTCTCCCCAATGTGACAAGGCGAATCTATTGGCTGGTCCACGAGGATTTCGTCTCTACGTCTGGTAGTTATACCCCTTTCCCCTCTTTCTCTCTCTCTCTCTATCCTTTATTTCCTTTTCTAATCCCTCTATCACGTTTGCTGTGGGCACTCAATAAAAGGTGCATTTGTTTTGATTAATACTGAAATTTCCTTTGTGTTTTTTTTTGCACTCTGAGATCATGTAACGAACCATCACGACCCCCGCTTGTACAAGCAGACTGTGACAGCATCTCAACATATACATAATATTTATCTAACTGACGGATCTCTGCTGGAGTCCAGGGAAAAAGGTGGGGAAAGAAAAAAAATAAGCTTCTTGCCTAAGCAAACAAAAAACTAATCCAACAAAGGCAACGAAGTAACATCCATGCCACCACCAAAGCACACTGGAGACAGAGCTTGAACAAAACTTGCGACGAAGTTCCCAGGCTCTGGCCGCGCCCCTTGGATCATATTAAAGCTACAGCAGCCATTTCTGGGCATACAGCAGATGATTAGGGAATAAAGTATCATCATAAAATCAGCCCAAGACACTGGGTCAAATGACCCTGGCTGGAGGAAGGGCTGAGCATTCCCAGGATGGGAGATGCTCTGTTTGTGCTGAGTGCTGAGGGTGTGCATGGTGCAGGGGCAGCACCAGCCACCAGAGGTGGCATTTAGGAAGGCAGGAGACCAGCAGCATCAAAACAATCCCCTTTTGGGACTCAGGAACTACCCAGCCAAGGTGCTGGGTGTGTTGAGGGGCTACTGTCTGCATTAAGCACCTTGCAGAAGTAGTTGTGATGCCTTGTGAAGGCTGACCTAGAACAGAGACTAGATGGAGTTAAAGTATGTATTTATTAGAAGGACTCAATGGATACACCTTGGGCAGTACAAGAGCCCAGCCAGGGCTACACCCAAGATGAACCCAAAATTATCACAAAATGGACAACCAGTCACGGGGTCTCACACTTTTATAAGTTCTGATCCATTAGCATATTGGAGTTAATTGTCCAATTATAGCTTTAGCTTATGAAGTCCCATCCTTCTTGTTGTTCTCTCTTCAGTCCACTGTTGTTTATGCTCTTGGGCCTGAAATTTGGATCATTTGTCCTTGGTCCCCAGCTAGACAAGGAATTGTTTTGTCTACTTTGTGAAGAGAGATTACTATCCCCTAATATGAAGCTCAGAAGTACACACTAAAGCAGTACAGAATATGAAAAATATAAAAGCTAAAACCTGAGATATCAGTTGAGCCCCACATTTGCAAAGGGATTCCTATTCAGGCATGAAATGGAGGAAGCCAACCTTGGTGAAGGCAGAGTGAAGGCATGGTGGTAATAGATGGGCACCCAGGTTTGCAGTACAAGGCTGGGGGCAGCCACAAGACTACAGCAACAGTGCAGGGGAACAGTGACCACACACCATTCAAGTCCACCACACCTCCTACGAGCAGCTTTGCCTCCCCAGGACCCTGGCACATGTTTTGGCCCCACTGGAGAGGACACCAAACCATAGATCATTGTGGGGTTTGCCAGCCCAAATGACCCTGATGACGAGTGCAGGAGAGTCAGCAAGTGTGAAAAATGCATATTATATGATTGGCTCTTTGCAAATAGTAAAATGAATACTATATGTGTTATGTTGGAAAGTTATGCTGTATTAATTTCCTTTAAGTAGTGCTGTATTGATCTATTTTAAGTAGTGTGGTAAATATAGGTTTTTAGGCTATAGCATAATATTAAAATAGAAACTATGTGATGTAAGATACTATTTGTAACCTGCTCAAGGAATGGATAAGATAATCAAGAAATTCTTCGCATCGTGATAACAGCAACAAGACACCAAGATCTCAAGAGAAGGATTATTGCCTCCTTATTGGAACAACCCAGACTCCGAGGGGCCTGAGACGATTGATTTAGAAGATGAGGGGGGGAAAGTGACATCAAGCAGAAAAACCTCTAGTTTGAAAGGAATGTTTGAATCATGTATGAGATATACGAATATGCAATAGGCTATTGCTTTTAAGGGTTAATCCTTTGTTAGCAAGGTGTGCTTTTGTGGCAGAAATGCAAAAGCACACGGACATCTATAATTCTTTGCATTTTTATTGTCTTTTATTGTTCTAACTTTGATTGTCCAAATTCTTATTATCCTAATTTTTATCACTATTTTCATTACTATTTTATTACTATTAAACTTCTAAAATTTTAACACAAGTGAATGGCGTTTTTCACATCCAGGCTGAGCAGTGCAGTGAATGGCAGCCACCATGGTTCAGGCTCTTCCCATGCCCAAGTTTGTCAATGGGGATGTTCAGGCCATGACATAATTACAGTTTCAATCACAGATGTGATAGATGAGTAATGCGATGATCGACTCTCACAATTAAAAGGCAAATATCATGTATATATGTTAAGAAAAGTTGTATGGATTTATGGTTATGTTTTATCCCCTTCCATTGTCATCAGGGGACTACCTGGCTGTGGGATATTTGGGGACATAAGCTTGTCACTATGGCAACACTTGACCTCCAAGCAGGATTTAAGGAAGTTGTCCTGGTTTAGGGCAAATTTGTCTCCTTTTTGGACATAAACCTCTGATGTTTGTGGATTAATTTTCCTGACAGTAGTAGTGGTAGCTGATATAGTTATGAGTGAACTGTCTGTTTGGTCGGGATGACATCCAGTGAATATGTAATGTGGACCCTGCTATTGATATGCCAACTATCAGCATTTGCCACCTGAAGAAAGTATGGACCAAGGCCCAAACTGGAAGCAATAAAGAGAAGGAGCCAAAACCACAGCCAAGAAACACGCATGCTCTAAAAAGGCAGACCCAAGGAGGGGCCATGTAAAATATTTCCTGGAAAATGTAAACTAGTTTATGGATATGCATAAAAGTCTATGAATATGCAAAGCAATAATGTAATGAAAAAGGTATTTAAGGGGTATTCCCAAAGGTGATGTGCTCTTGGCTGAGTGCCAAGATGTACCCAGCCATAATCTTTACTGTCTTTTGTCTCCTATTGTCCTTTATTAAACTGTTTAAATTTTCACAGGAGAGTGAACGTGTTTTTCAGAAATCCCAAACTTCACCTCTTCCTGCCCTGCTCGGAGCCAGGCCACCGATGTCTCGCCCCTGCTGGTTTTTCGGTACTGCTCTGGGTTTCTCCATGCTGTAGCTCACACACTCCTGCCTTGCCGGCATGTCCCACAGTTTCCAGCTACTGACGTGGACCTTCTGATACATCTCATCCATTACCACAGGATTTGTTTGCTCATTCCTGCCAGCTGTGATGGTAACTGCACCAAAGGGGAAAGTGACAGTGACTGACAAGGCTGTTACTGGGTCCCTGGTTCTGTTTGTTGTTAATGCCATAGTTATTATTGTTTTGTTTTCCTTGTTATACATACTAGTAAAGAGCTGTTATTCCCATCCTCATATCTTTGCCTGAGAGCCCCTTAATTTCAAAATTATAATAATTCATAGGAAGGGGGTTTACGTTCTCCCTTCCAAGGGAGGCTCCTGCCTTCCCTACCAGACACCTGTCTTTCAAACCGAAACAAAAGGCTACCATGGACCACTGAGTAACTGAGAGATGCAAGGGAGAAATAGGCCAGATATCAAAAGCTAAGCTTAAAGCCCAGATTTTAGGATCCTGGGATAGACCCTGAAATACGACCACTAAAGGCAAAACCACAGAGGGGCAGAAGTTTGTTGCTTCAGGACATGATGAATATAGGAGACCATGTTATAGATAAATAATTGTCAGGACTCATCCCCATACGGGCAACCAATTGTTGGTGTCGGTGCTTAGCACCAATCTGTCACCGTCAGTTTATCATCTTACTTTAAAACTTTCATACCTTCTCTCTGTGAGTTCCCATGGGCAGCTTCTCACAACACTGACTCCTTTTCTCTTCCTTCTACACGGCTGGCTGACTCCTTCCTGTTCCTTGCACAACCACCTAACTCTTACTGCTCCTCATGGCACAACCAACTAATTCCAACTCTTCTCCTGATCGGCTAACCCACTCTTTTATATCACCCATCCTTATTGGACATAGCTGTGGCCTATTAAGGGCAGGCCTGTTCCTACTCTTTGGTAATTAGTACAGCTGCAACTCCTCAGGGGCAAGATTGCCTTCAGCACTATCTCTATTCTCCTACAATCCATCCTCCCACAAATAATGAGATGATTGGCTCTCACAATTAAGGGATTAATATTGTGTGAATATTAAGAGAAACTTTAGTGATGTATAGTTATGTTATTGTAGTTTGTTGTTTAGATGTCCTCTGTTGTCCCCATAGGCGCCCCGTCCCTCCCCCCCCCTCTGTATTGTTGCCATCGGACAGCCTGGGTTGTCTAGGACAGGTAGAAAGAAGGCGTGTACTTATACCCCTTGCATGGGGCAGCTAGGAATGGAAAAGCTTGTTGCTAGGGGATCACGGCATGAAAACACCTGACCCTCCAATCATGTTGCAAGAAAGTAGTCTCCACCAATAAACGGCAACGAAGAGTTAACTGACAGACTTTGGGAGGGGGCAGGATTTGCTGATGCAACTCCCATGGGTATAAAAGGCAGAACAGCCATTTTGTGAGTGAGCCTTGTGCCAGGCAGCCACGGGGGGCGGCGCAGGGCAGGGCGCAGGGCAGGGCGCAGGGCAGCTCCCAGGGCAGCTCCCAGGGCAGCTCCCAGTGTAGCAGGCACAGGGCCTGCAAGGGCCCCGTGGAGAGCAGAAAGACAGGAAATGCCAAGTCATGGTTGAAATAAACAGGGCAGGAGACTCTTCTCCTTTTAATGCCTTTATTAAAAGTGATCAGCTCAAGATTGGGAAGCTCGTCTCCATCTTCTTTCCAGCGTGGCTCAGAGGAGGAGGATGTGCAGCTTTGTCCACGAGGGGCAGAGCTGGGGGGGTCTGATCCTCACAAGGACTTCTGGGCAGGACCCCGGTGTTTTCCCCCCTTTTCCCTGCTTCCCGGCTTCAGGTCCTGGTCTCAGGCAGCTTCTGCAGTCAGGGCGAGGGGCACCAAGGTCTCCCAACATCTCTGCAGGTCCAGCACGCTGTTCTTCACATCCCCCGAATCACTCTAATCTCCCAATCTTATATTTGCCTCGTTGTTTTTGGGGGTTTCTTTATAAGTTCAATACGTCCCATGGTACACTGGTTCTCAAAATCTGCATATTCTGATGTCCTTTTCTCTCC
>NW_005054884.1:12245-23417 GCF_000277835.1 Geospiza fortis
TGGGAAGCTCGACGGGTCTGCAGTCTCCGTCTTCTTTCCAGCATGGCTCAGAGGAGGAGGATGTGCAGCTTTGTCCACGAGGGGCAAAGCCGGGGAGGGTCCAGTCCTCACAGGAACTTCTGGGCGGGACCCCGATGTTTTCCCCATTTCCCTGCTTCCCAGCTTCAGGTCCTGGTCTCAGGCAGCTTCTGCAGTCAGGGCGAGGGGCACCAAGGTCTCCCAACATCTCTGCAGGTCCAGCACGCTGTTCCTCACATCCCGGAATCACTCTAATTTCTTAATTTTACCTTTGGCTCGTTGTTTTTGGGGTTTTTATAAGTTCAACACTTCCCAGAGTACACTTTGGTTCTGAAATCTGCATATTGTAATGTCCTTTTCTCTCACTGTCTGGGGAGAGGTACACTTGCCTTAGGCAGGACTTTACCAATACAAAAGGAGCTATCAACCTGCCCTGGCTAGGGTCGTTCAGTGATAAAGAGAACGATTAACTCTAACGACTTGTAATTAACATAACAAGTAACACGGCCGCAGCAGCTCCAGGTCTAAAAATTTCGTAACTTAGTTTTTCTACAGAAATAAAATTTACCCAAATTCTGTTCATAACAGTGGTGAATAGTTAGAAGCCCCTCTCTTCTGTCTTTGGACCCCTGCTTATCTCTCTGTAAGCCTATAGGTCACTTTCCCTTAATCCCTGCTATTGGACAATTTCTGATCCCTCTGTATCCCATATAATGGGCTGTTTTAGCCTGTTCTGGTTAGAAGAGCTGTCACTGGGACCTTCACAGAAGAATCAATAAAGACATTGCTGTGGAACACCAAACGGCCCTTGCAGACCAGGACATACATCTATATATGTAGACCCAACTGAGTTACCATTTGCTACCTGAGTTAAGCTCCACTGGAACAACTTTACACCAGTAAATAGTGAGAGCAAAGTACAACCAGCCAGATCAACGTGTCTTCAGCCATGGCCACGGATAGTCATGTGGGACAAAGTGTAAAATGATATGTGTAGAGGATATCCTAGACCCTCGCTACACCCTACAAGTGATAAAATAGACCACTAGCACTGTGCCCATCATGGGGACACTTCAACAGCCAGCCTCTTGGCTTTCCTGGATCATTTTTTCCTCTTTGCATTATCATAGAACCATAGAATGGTTTGGGTTGGAAAGGACTTTTAAAGGCCATCTAGTCCAACCCCCTTCTTTGTCTTGGTTTTAAAAGACAGGTGTCTGCTAAGGAAGGCAGGAGCCTCCCCTGAAATGGAAAATATAAATCCCCTCCCTCCGAGTTGTTATAATTTTGTAATTAAGGGGCTCTCAGGCAAAGATATGGGAGCGGGAATAACAGTTCTTTATTAGGGAAGAAAATTTAAAAAAACCCAAAAAACAATGCAGTAATACAAAATAACAGATAGAGTCAGAATATGACCTGACACCCTGTTGGTCAGGGTGTTGGTAGTAGTCCAATTGAAATGGTGGCTGCAGTCCTCCTGGAATGATGGGTGTGATTCTGTTGAAACAGTGATCCTGTAGAAGGGTGTCATCTTCCTTTGAAGATCTAGTGGTGGTGTAGATCAGCTTGGTCTTCCTCTGGGAATCCAGTGGGAAAAGGCTGCTTGTGGTCTTCCAAATCTCTGATTATATCCAGGTAGGAATGCTTGGCCTCTCCTTCTGGGCAGAGCTTCTCACAATGGGATGATGTTATTTTTATCAGTCATGAAGTGAGACTCAGTGGCCCATTAACAGAAGATATGTCCCCAGAGGGAAGACTGGTTGTGGAAGAGATAAAGAAAACTGCCCAATTAACAGAAGATAACTGCCCCACCTCTAATAGATAGGAATAGAATACCCCTATTTCCCACCTAAGACACTCCTCCAGGCTGAACAAACCCAACTCTTTCAGCCTGTCTTCATAGGAGAGGTGCTCCAGCCCTTTGACCATTTTTGTAACCCTATGTATATTGAAAAGCTGCTGTGAGAAGGGTTCGTTCAGGAGTACATTATTCCCATATTCTGCTTTCACCTCTCATGAGGAGCAACAATTTGTAACCTCTGTATCTCACAAGTGGAAATCCCAAGAAACAGCAAGGTTAAATGATTTGGTCACATCTCATGGAACAATAAGCAGGGACAAGAACCCAGATCTCAATTCAAAGAACAGTCATCTATGCTACAATTTGGTTTCCGAGCTTTAACCACCAGGATATGGTACGTACCTCATGGAACAAGTGGAAAACATCTGCAAAACATCTCTGAAACGCAGTCCTCTGGTGTGTCCACATGGCCTGTTACTACTTTGGTGTCATTATAGGTTTCTCCTCGAGCCAGGTCTTATGAGCTCTCAGAGAACTTATCACACCCAAGATAGCCCAGTTACCCTGAATGGCATAAAATTAGCAGGATGGCTTCTGAGGTTATGTTGGAAACAGAAAAAGTTTTAATAAAAGGCAAAATAACAAAGCTCTTACAGAGAAAAACCGAGCCAGGGGCAAGAGGTTCTTCCTCCTGCTAAAACACTCAACAAAAGCAATTATTTCCTTTGTTCTCTTCTTTTTCTAGTGAATTACGTAGGCGGGACCTTTTGGCCTCTGTCCAATTGGGCAGCCTCAGGTTTGAGGTGAAGTCCCAAAGGTCCTATGAGGTATCTTTTGTGCCAAATTGGGAGAGAAACTTCTGGGTTTTTTGCCTTTTTAAGCAGACAAAGAATAATTTAGTCACTCCATCAACAGGGGGCACATTCCTACAGTGTCATACATCAGGGACAAAACTATCATCTCATCTCTTTGGGGTTAAGACCCATGTCTAGTTGCCAGCACAACAGTTTGGAGGTGGGAGAAGTACGAGTGAGCCAAATATTCCCTATCTTTTGGTTACTCCAGAGTAAAAGACATCCAGTTGTGGATGCCCTATCCCTGGAAGTGTTCAAGGCCAGATTGGATAGGGCTTTGAAAAGAACAACTGGGTCTAGTGAAAGGTGTCCCTGCCCATGGCAGGGTGTTTGGAACTAGACAGTCTTTAATGTCCCTTCTAACCCAAACCATTCTGTGATTTCTATGATTCTCAGCCAGATGACTGTAACCCTAGTGTGGTCATTGACCTGGTGGCTCCTAGACTTGGAGTGATCTTTCTAACCCCAGGTCTCTACTGCCTGCACAGCCCTGGTCCTGCAGATAAGCAGTACAACTCAGGAGTTGACAAGTCAGTTTTGCAATTAAGTTGTCTGCTTCATCCTTCATCTGTAGAGCCTTTGATAGTGTGTTGCCTGGGTGGGTGTGGAGGACATGGGTAGGCTTGAGCCCCTGATGCAAGCCATCAATGCTAGCTTGACTGCTGGACCACACAAGTATGATGTTATTACTGTATATTTTTAGTCTGCTGGCGCAGAACGGAAAATAAATGACCCGCATTGTAATGTAGATTACATTGTCCCAACATCTGCCCTTCCTGGTGTCTTAGTGCATATTGATATTGCAAGACAGGGCGGGTGCATCCATCATGCCCTGTCTTTGATGCTGACTCCCACCTGAAGGACAGGGAAAGCCTAGAAATTGAAACTCCCATGCAAACCTCGCACATGATAAAAAACCATTTTGAAGCTGGTTCATGAGCTCAGTGACCTGAACCCAGCTGAAGGTACAGTCCATTCAGAGCAAACCAAACACTGCATCTTGGCAAAACCCTCTGGGTCGAGCACATCTCTGTTGAACAGCAAGGCACAGCATTGAGTAAACCTGGTCCAGATGCTTACAAAGTCCGATCTACTGCTATGTCCATCCACTGCGTGAAGGACAGCAGAGGCTGAAGTCTCATTCCTGGGGTCCAGGTGCTTTGGCAGGGAGGGAGTTTAAAAGCCCATCTGGACCTTCTACATCTCAAAATCTATCAGTCTCCAGGACTAGTGGTTTCCATTTAAGATCCATCTCCACAACAGCTGTAAGGACTTTCTCCCTTGTGGAAACCCAGATCAATGGTATTCCAAATATTATATAGATGGTGATCTCTTACTGTGAAAAATGCTTCCCAGGGAGGGAAACCACCATGTAAAGATAAAAGTATTAGTAATGATTCAATTACCCAAAATATCTCTAAAGACAGAGCATTTGAGAAATGTCAATCAGATCCTGTCTCTGGAGTCATCAGCTCATTCCCCAATGGTTCAGAGTTCTAGGGATTGGTAGCATTGAATTTGTAACCTTTGTTATTTTTGGTTTTTATAAGTAATACTGATAAATAGTGATTGTTGTTAATCTTATATGATTGCTTTAAAAAGGTTGTCTTAATCCCTTCCTGTTAATAAGTCGATTATATAATGTGAATTCTCAAATTTTTATAAGAATTTTTTTTAAGGTATTGTTGTAGTATTTGCAGCTGGCGTTTATGTGTTTTGCTATCTCTTTGTGTGATCACTTACAAGACTCATGTCTCTTCAGGACCTTGCCTTTTTATTTCTTAACTACTCATATGTTTTTGGGGTTTTTTTAAATCCAGATTGCCAGTCTCGTGGTTTTCTTCAGTTCTTCAGTTATTATTACAGAAGTACTCCAGCAGAGAGTTCAGTTGTAACTTTTTTTTTTTTGAGTTTCAATTTTGTACTTAGTAATCAGTCTTTCATTCAGCTGCATTTCCTCCACTCTCAGTGTCCAAATCCAAGCTCACAATCCTGACTGTGACCACTTTCAAATCTCTGAAGAAGAGATTTGCTGTGTTTGAAGAATCTCTATCCTGAAAAAACTTTGGAGGGATTCAATTACTTAATGGTTTGATTAGTTTTTAACCCTAAGGTTTCTTATTCATAACTGCTATTTTTAAGAGTCTTGTTTTAAAATGTGTTAAGTGATACCCACCAATTAGAGTTCAGGCTCTGGCCATGCTCTAGCTTTACTTAAATGGAGTAAGTGACAATCAACCCAAATGTTTTCTACATCAAAAAGTATTCAAGTCCTTTTGACTTAGCAATTTGACCATATATGACAGCTGAACCTATATTCAGAGAGAGTTTGAAGAAACATGAATCCAGACATGATTTTTCCAATTTTCTGTTGTTTTAAGGTTTATCAGCTGTTGCAGACTCTGGGACGACAGTTTAAAGTTGTAGTGCTTGGTAATTGTATGATTTCGCATGTGTTATTGATTATGTGTATTATCTAATTAATTCCTAATTGCTGTTATTTTCTTCTTTGCTACACACATTGTTTTGCTCTTGATGCTTTCTCCTGTTCATAACCAAAGAATGTTAGTAATAGCACCTTATGTTGGTATCTTATATTACTCTATGCAATTTTGCAAAACAGAACTGATCAATGTTTTATTTTCACATCAGGACCCATTCTTCACCTTCAGGATTTTAAGAAAATCCTCCAGTCCCTGCAGGGACATAGATTTGTTTGTGTTTTAACAAGTACAAAGTCCAGGTAAATTTCAGTGAAGAATGTGAAACTCTATCAAGTGCAAAAAAACCACTAACCACTCCACAAGCAGAGAAGAAGACACAAAAATGTAGACTGCACAGAGATTCCAACCCTTGTGCTTCGCCCACAGAAGATTGTGGACTTTAGGTTTCTTCATAGGTGTGGAAATCAGTAATGTTGTAAAATTTTTGTTAAATAATAGCTTAAAATAACTATGAGGTGTAGTCAAATGTGTGTCTAACAAATAGTTAACAAAGTTATCAATGCAATATTTATAGTTCAAACAAAAAGGGGAGTTTGGACCAAATTTCTCCCTGAGGCTCTTTATGAACCTCAAGAATTGGAAATTCTTGGCTCAGTGAAGATGGATTTCTGTGTAGTATTTAGTCTTCCTGGGTCAAAACAAAATAAGGACAAAATAACAGATGTAGCCCCAAATCACATTATATATAGAAATGAGACATCTTGGTGCAATTTCACAGCAAAGATTATCACACCGTCCAACAAGGTTCCATTGCAGTTACCGCAAGGAATCTTTTTCATTTGTGGGGACAGAATTTGGCCTGCCATCCCATCCAGTGTCAAAGGTGGTCCATGCAGCATTGGGAGACTTTCTTTACTGGCACCCAACATGACAGTGATAAGAGAACAAAGATGTAGAGGGAAAAGATCTGTCAGTTGATACAACCCCAATTGTGATGACAATGTTAATTTATGGAAAAAAGGCCAGAAATTTATAACAGCTCTGTTTCTGCCACAGGCAGCTGCAGGAGCGGCCTTGAAGCAATTGGATCAAATGGGGTGTTGGTTGAGTAAGCACTCTTGTGCTACCTCTCTCGCACTGAGCAATTTGTTAGCTGATGTTCAAGGTGTGAGACAGGTGACTGCAAAACAAAGAGGCAATTATCTTTTGTTAGTGCATGGACATAGATGTGAGGAATTTGAAAGAATGTGTTGCATGAATTTGTCTGATCATTCAAAATCTAGTCATGAAAGCATACAACAATTAGAAGATGGAGTGGCCAAACTCAGGAAAGAGAATGAGTCATGGCTAAATGGTGTGTTCAGTTGATTTAATCTTGCATCAGCATGGAGGGAATTTTTGAAGATAGGTGTGTACGTACCTAGTGTCGCAGTCCTTTTAGTATTTGTGCCATGCCTACTTTAGTGTATGTGACAGATGATGGATGAGGCTGTCAAAGGAGTGGTTTTGGTTCAAAGATAAGGGGGAGATGTGGAAACCCAGGGTACAGGGAATATTTCTCTGTCTGTCTGCTCTGGGGTGCCCTGACCCCCAGGGGAGCATTGACTTTGACCCTCATTCATGGAGAAAGTTTCCTAGACTTCAAGATCGACTAGAATCCACAAAAGTGTGAAATAGATTATAGAGAGTAGTGTAGGTGTATCACTTGGTGAGAAATTTAGGTTTTGGGATTTTTAGTCTGTTGTGGATGGAAGCAAGATGGAGGGTGCAGGATGCCATCCTGGGTTTCTTCTTCATGCTTCTTCTTCCTTCTTCTTCATGGATTTGGGTGGCATTTTGTAATTGGGCAGAAAAGTCCACATTGCGGGCTCATTGGAATCAGTTATTGGGTTAAAAGGGAAAATAATCTAGGTGTCAGTTCTTAATTGGATAGTTTAGTCTTAAAAGCCCTTGTAACAAGAGATTGTTAGCCATTTTGTGCCTTCTAATGAAAAGCTGCCAAACTCACAGTAATGAGACTGTTTTACTGATAAGAAATAATAAACACTTGAGTCCAACATAAGCTGCCATCTCAAGTGCCTTCAATCCAGACACAGAGAAACTGACAACTGGTACCCCCACACTCCCTGACAGAGGCCATGTGCAAGTGGGATGTGGAGCAGTAAACATCTGAAGGCAGGCCAAGAGGGGCAAAAGGAAAAACAACCTTTATTTCCAGTGGCATGGGAGATGAAGGGGGCAAGAAATAGTTGAGGAAAACCTAGAGGACTGGCTTTCCCCTCTTCTCAGATTTTCCTCCTTGCCTGGTGGCATGGATCACTCATGTTCCAGCACAGAGCAAAAGTTTGGCCTCCCCCAGTACTTCAGGGACTGGGACAGGGTCAAATAGGAGCTGGGTCCATAGCATGGCTGTTCTTTTACGTTGAAATTATGAGAAACAGGAGTAATAACAAAAATAACCCCAGCAGATTTTGGGCAGCCAGACCCTCCAGACTTGGGCTGATGGGATGCAACCATGCCAAGGACCCCAAAGCCACATGCACCACACCAGCCCAATGGAGACCAAAGCTCAGGATGACCCTATCTGGGTGCTACCCACACCAGAACTGTTGACTGGGGTGGGTGCCCCCACCACCAACCCCACGTGGTACCCACTTTGAGCAGCATCTCTCCTGCCTGCCTCATCCCTGCCACTAAAAAAGACACTTGGCACAGCCTGGGATCAAGTGTACATTTTTATTTTTTAATGGAACATAAGCTCCTTTAGAAAAAACATTCATCTGGATGATAACATCCATAGAAAAACCCAGCAATTTCATGCTCTTTTTTTTTTAATTTAGCATTTGTTAATTGCATTTATATTAAAGCAAAGTGCATATTTCTTTTTTTTTCTCATTTATACACATTGCACAATACATAAATAATGGTGCTTATAAAACATCTTTATATTTAAAAGTAATAATATATTTATATATAACATAAAATGCATTTTTTCTTTAATAAATCTCAGGGGGTCTTAAGTAGTCCTTTTTTTGTGTGTATTTCCAAAGCACTACAGTGCTAAAGTTCCAATGAGAATGGTCTCTTGTTCATTTAAACCTTTATATATAGAAAAATAGCTTATGTTAAGGTCTAAACATGCTCATTGAGCTAAGAAGAGTGTAAAAGTATCATACTAGTGTATGATTTCAAGAAGAAATGAAAGCACAACTGCATTTTCAAACTGAGTGTTACTGGGATAACCTGATCTAAGAAGTTACAACAGACCAATTATTGTGAACACTTTTTCTTTTTTCTTCCCATTTGTTTTTGCTTTGTTTTGTTGTTTTTGCTTTGTTTTGGTTTTTTTAGGCTTAGGCTTCTGTTGCTTAATATCTTAGCTCAAATGATAAAGTGTAGTCCATGCAAGAGGTTTCTCTGCTGTTATTTTCTCCCCTTGCATCAATTCATGACCATACAAAATAAAATAAAAAGCAGTGGAAAAATAAACACAGTGACAAGGTGTCAACTCAGCAACAAGAAAAAATAAAAATTAAAAAGGACGGGTAAAGACCTGTTTGGGAATATTTTGCACCATTCTTTGGCAACAATGTGGGGTTAGCACTGCAGGGGAAGAGGTCTTGGTGTCACCATCACCAGGGATGGGAAGGTGGTGCATAAAAAATACAAGTATCTTGTTCTTTTATCCAAGAGAAGGAACTGTAACATATAGCAAGTGGCTTCTGAATCCATTGATCACATAGGATAATCCTTTCAGAGGCATGAAATAATCATATGTGAGCCACACCCTTTTCTCACCCTTCTGAGTTATTGGTCATTTATACTTTAAAAAACTAGGTTTATCAAACTACCCCAAAGCACAAAAAAAATATTTCCAAAGGTTTTTCTCAAAACAAAGGGGGGGACATACAAACTAAACAAAACAAAACCAGAAAGTTTGCATGAATAGCAAGAACTCAGAAGGAAATATTAGCAGCAAAGTAATATAAATGCCTTGAGTCCACTCTGTCTTGAGTTATCGGTTATTTAAAATAACCTCCAACCAGCATGGGCAACTGCTGATGAACTGTCTAGTGTAGCATTGGCCCCAGCCTTTCACAAAGCTGATCTGAACCGTAAATCCTGTCCATGGCTGCTGCATGAACTCATGGTCATTTGGTCTCTGCAAGCTGTACGCCTTCTCATAGTCAAAAGCCTTGATGGAAAAACCTGGAAACACTTTGTGAACCAGCAACATCCTGGAGTCGGGGTTGTCCAGTGTGGCTGACTTGATGAAGATGGGGTAACTGCTGCAGTTGTACACCCACACTCCATTCACTTCCCTGGTGAGCTGGATGCCGTAGCCGATCTTGCCGCGGACCTTCTGCACCAGTTGGCTTTTGTTTTCTGAGTTGAGCTGTCTGAAGCAGAAACCATTCCCCTGAGGTAGATCATAGAAGATATCCAGGGAGGGCTCTTGGACAGAGGACAGCCGACCCACGCGTGTCTTCTCTTCCCAGTATGCCACCACACACCAATGTGACCGATCCCCTGGCTCCTGAAGAACTTGGGAATCTACAGAACAGGAGAAAAAAAGGAAGAAAAACATAAATTTAGCACCAAAAGGGGTAATACAACCCAAAAGTGACACAATGCTGGCAGGTCATTGCCTGCCAACATGTTCATGACGCTCTCCACGTACACACCAACACCCATGGCACATCCACCATTTCCAAAAGCAATGTTATTAGGACTATTTAAGTTGACCCAGATTTGGGGAATTCCTGTGCCATTTTAGCACCTAATTCTAGTTAGAATTATGAGTCTTAAATCACCATGTCTACCTTCAAAAGTGGCTTGAGACCTGCCAGCAGCATCCATGGTGCAGTCACCCTCACTCAAACCATCACCAGGACCACCTTCAGTGGCACTAGGAGAGATGAGATGCTCTAGCCAGCTGCATTTACCAAGACCAAACACCCTAAATGTCCTTATTTTCACTCACCAGATAGTGGATCCACTTCCATAAATAACTATCTACTCGACACAGATGCTGAGAAAAAATGAGGTGCTGCTAAGAAAACCACATTGAAGGTCATCCCATGGGATCAGAGGGGGCAAGGACTCACCTACTCTAGTTCACAGGGCTTTTCCCTACCTGTAGTCAGAGCCTGGGTGGTGGAGAGGATGGAGACATTGGATGACACCCCAACTTGTGGGAAGCACTGAGAGATGGTGGGGACCAAAAATCTCATACTTCTTAACAAAAATGGCCTAACCCCCCCCGAAATTCATTCATGTAGCTTTTTTTTTTTTACTTCCTTGCCCATAGCTATCCTGTGCAAGAAGCAGGGATACAATGTAGCAGGAAAAAGCCAAGTGGGGGAGGGGGAATGTGAAAGGCCCCTTTTCCTCATGAAGGATCCCTAACAGCCTGGCACTGCTCAGCAGGTAATTCGTTCCAGCCTTGGTAGTCATGTTAAGACCTGGGAACTATTCATCTCTGTAATTGCATTAAAAAAAAAAAAAAAAATCAAGCTTGGTATGCTAGTGAGTGCTACCAAAATAATCCCCTGCAGCATGGAAGCACATATGGTAATGGGAATAGTGGGTAACCCAGCACCCCAAAGCTCTTTCTGTGGACCCCCAAACCCCTTTGCCCAACATAAGCAATGGCAGGAACATGTTGGCTGCCCCGTTTTCTTTATTTTTTGGTATTAAAAAGCCCATTTCCCCAGTGCAGGCATTTTTCTTCTGTCTCTGAGTTGTGTTTCAAGCCCTGCACCGTGCTTTTAAGAGAACAAAAACAAAACCCAGCCACACACTTTTAATTTCCTCATTTCTATCCCAGTGGGGGAAATATTTCTCCAGTTGCTGGAGGCAGCAACTAAAAATGGGCCCGACTGTGTATGCCCCATAATAGGGACCCTCCCTCCCGGGTGAAAGTGGGGATGGGAGTTCCGGCAGTGGGGAGGTGGTCCCTGGGACAGCATTCATCAAGGTGCACCCCAGTTTGTCCTTCCATCTCCCCTTTTCAGTGCCTCCCAAGACTTTGTTGCCAATAATTTTATATCCT
>NW_005054884.1:23440-47860 GCF_000277835.1 Geospiza fortis
AATGAAGGGTAATAAGGTGGGTGGTTTGAGTTACCTCTCTCCTAACCCAAATGGGGTGCCCCCAGTTGGTCAAGAAACATGCCCAGCATAGTGTTTCCTCCACCTATTAAGGAGGGTAATGCCCAGGAGATAGAGGAATTTGGGGGGATGCCCCTCAGTCCATAGAGGGGATACTACTGAATACAGGGGGAGAATGCTCCTTTATCCATCCTCATCTCAACCAGCCATCACTTCCCTCCCTCCAACTGCCTGCTACACATTGAACATACTGAAATTTTTATAGGTTTTTATTTATTTGGACATAAAAGCATCCCTTTCAGGAGGCAGCGGGGGGGGAAAGCCTTTTTCACCTGATATTTGTGCTTGCATTAGTGAAGACTACTTAACAAGTAGCTCATTGCTGCTTACAAAGAGTTATTTAATTGTCAGAACATTAAAAAAACCAAACAAACCCCCAAACCACAAAAAACAACTGCCTTGGCAATGAATGAACAGACCTTTATGGAGGGCTGAATGAATTCCACTAGGTTTTTCAATTATATGGGGTGACCAGACCTCAAGGACGAATGTTAGGTAATCCAGGATATTTTTTTTTTTAGGAGACGATACCAGCACACAGTATAAATACGCCAGAGCCTCTTTCATTTGTGGACTTCGGCTGTTGACTGGATGTCTAGTCAAAAAGACATGAGAATATAAGGGTTGAGCTTGGATAAGTAGGCTCAGGACTCCCTGCTACCAAAGATACTTTTCATGGTTGTTTGGACCCCAGCAGAGCTTCCCTGCTCCCACCTGCCTCCATGATTCTGGCATCCACTGGGAAAAGCCAGTAGCATCATTTGGGCAGCAGAGGCAGGAGAGGAGGAAAAAAAAATATGCAGAGATGCTTCCTGGTGATGGACATTTTTTTCCCCAAAAGGCTTTTTTAGTGGCAATGAGCATGGATCTGGGCAAATGAAGCAGATAGATGGATTTTGCCCCAAAATACCCCATTGTGTTCCTCCTGTGCAACCTGGAGTCATGGCAGTGACCCACTATCCAACTCCCATCTCTGTCTGCTGCCAACTCTTACAAAAAACCCAGATCCCAGGAAATTCGCAGCCACATCACTCAATGCTTTGGGATTCTTGTTTGAGTTAAAAGCATTGTGTTTTACAAGCTCCTTGGAGCAAACACATCCCTTTCTAAATGCCTGGAAAACTCACAGCAAACAGGGAGTGTTCCCATATTCCAGCAAACTGATAATGTTTAATGCTATAAACATCTGCACTATTATTTCATTATTAAGCATCCCTCCATTTGCTGCTATCACTAGGTTATTAAGATTTTCCATGGTTTCACAGAATCAATTAGGTTGGAAAAGACCTCTGAGATCATCGAGTCCACCCTATAATCGAACACCACCATGTCAACTAGACCATGGCGCTGAGTGCCATATCCAGTCTTTCCTTAAACACTTCCAAGGATGCTGACTCCATCACCTCCCTGGACAGCCCATTCCAATACCTATCACTCTTACTGTGAATAATTTCATTATAATATCCAACCTAAACATCCCCTGGCACAGCTTGAGGCTATGTCCTCTCTTCTGGTTGCTAGTTGCCTGGGAGAAGAGGCTGATGCCCATCTGGCTACAATCTCTTTTCAGGGAGTTGTAGAGAATGATACGGTTCCCTCTGAGCCTCCTTTTCTCCAGATCAAATACCCCCAGCTCCCTCAGCTGCTCCTCATAGGACTTGTGCTCCAGACCCTTCACCAGCCTTGCTACACTTCTCCAGACCCACTCTAGCACCTCAATGCCTTTTTTGTAGTGAGGGGCCCAAAACTGGACACAGTACTCAAAGCGTGGCATCACCAGTGCCAAGTACAGGGGGACAATCACTTCCCTGGTTCTGCTGACCACACTATCTCTGATACAAGCCAGAAGGCCATTGGCCTTCTTGACCACATGAACACATGCTGGCTCATGGTCAGCCAGCTGTCAAAACAGCACCCCAGGTCCTTTTCCACTGAGCCACTTCCCAGCCATTCTGCCCCCAGCCTGTAGCACTGCATGGAACTATTGTGGCTGAAGTGTAGGACATGGCACTTGGTCTTAAACCTCATGCTCTTGGTCTCAGCCCATCTATCCAGGTCCCTCTGCAGGGACTTCCTACCCTCCAGCAGATTGACACCCTCTTCCAACTTGGTGTCATCCACAAATTTGCTAATGGTAGATTCGATCCCCTCATCCAGATCATCAATAAAGATATTAAACTGTACTCGGCCCAACACTGATCCCTTAAGGGGCACTGCTAGTGACTGGCTGCCAACTGGATGTGGCACCATTCACCACCACTCTCTGGGCCTGGCTGTCCAGCCAGTTCTTAATCCAGTGAAGAGTACCCCTGTCCAAGTCGAGGGTTGCCAGCTTTTCCAGGAGTATGATATGGGAAATGGCTTTGCTGAAGTCCAGGTAGACAACATCCACAGCCTTACCTTCATCCACCTGGTCATAAAAGGAGATCAGGTTGGTGAAGCAGGACCTGCCCCTCCTAAATCCACGCTGGCTGGGCCTGTTCCCTTGGTTGTCCTGTAGGTGCTATGTGATCACACTCAGAATGATCTGCTCCATAACCTTGCCCGGCACTGAGGTCAGGCTGACAGGCCTGTAGTTTCTTGGATCCTCCTGGCCCTTCTCATGGATGTGCATCACATTGGCCAGCTTCCAGTCATCTGGGACCTCCCTGGTCAGCCAGGACTGATGATAAATTATGAAGAGTGGCTTGGTGAGCTGTTCTGCAAGCTCCCTCATCATCCTAGGATGGATCCCATCTTGTCCCATAGACTTGTGAGCATCTAAGTGGCCCAGCAGGTCTCTAACTGCTTCCTCCTGGATTGCAGGGGGTCTATTCTGTGCCCCATCCCTGTCTACCAGTTCAGTGGGCTGGTTGTTCTGAGGATAACCGGTCTTACTGTTGAAGACTGAGACAAAGAAGGTGTTAATTACTTCAGCCTTTTCCTCATCTTTGGTAACTATATTTCCCCTGTGTCCAATAAAGAATGGAGGTTTTCCTTGGCCCTCCTTTTGTTATTAATGTATTTATAAAAACACTTTTTATTATCCTCTACAGAAGAGGCCAGATAAAGTTTTAATTGAGCTTTTGTCTCTCTAATTTTCCTTCTGCATGACCTAATGACATCCTTAAACACTAACACTTCCTGAGTTATCTGCCCCTTTTTCCAAAGGTGATACACTCTCTTTTTTTCCCCAAGTTCCTGCAAAAGCTCCCTCAGGGCTCCAGCAGGCTCCCCTCAGCATATTGTGCAAGCTTATTTTGAGATGACAAAAAAAAAAAAAAAGGAAAGGGACTGAAAGAAAAGTGACTCTGCTGTCAGGAATTTAGGGAATTAGTTGTATTGATCACTCATAATTGGGTCTACAGAGAACGGCCATCCACAGCAGTACTCAGTTCTGCACAGAGTGGAGAAATCAAGGCAATAACTTGATACCCCCAAAGTCTTTGGGGTAACATTGCTTGGAAATTTGGTGCAGATGTTCATCACCAGTGGTGCCCCAGCACAACCACATTATTAAATTTTTTTCCCATATGTTTTATACCCTCCTGAATTTTCCTGAGTGGCTGACCTGACTTGACCAGTTATTTCCTAATACACAAGAGGTTGTGAGGCTTCCCACCATCTGCCTCAACTTTTACGAACATCAAATCCTGCCCAAAATCACTCAATAAAAGGCCACAGTCAGGATTTCTCTAGCGTTGAGCGTGCTCATGCTGCCTGTGGGCTTGGAGCATCATCCTGCTCTGGGCAGAGATGCTGCAGAAACTGCTACATCCATACAGAAATCCTGGAGGATGAGACACCAAAGTGTTACAGTGTGAAGCAATGTCCTGTCTTAGCTTTCCCAGTTCCTCCCAGGTTTAGTAATCCTTCCCCCTTCCCCTCTCCCTGCCTCCTGCTGAGAGCTGTCCATCAATCTCAGAAGGTCAGCAAGGCCATCGTCTGATAGGTGAAGTTCAAAAGATGCCTCTCTGCCCTGGCGACAATTGGGTCATCCAGGTGTCATTTGTCTCCTGAGCCCCCCTCCTCCTACCTGGTTGGTAGCTCACCTACCCCTTCCCCTCCCCCTTTCCCTGAGCTTAAAAAGACACAGGACCATGCGGTTTGGGATTTCGGTTGGAGTTGTCGCAACATTCAGAGGCCTGCGTGCCCAGGAATAAACTCTGGATTATGACCCCCTAGCCGGATCCGTCTCCTTTTTCCTCTTTGCCTCACCTAAAGCTTCTTCATCAGAGGTCGAGCCTGAGATCTGTTGCCTGGACTTGTTCCAAGAGCCTAGCTGCAGCATACAACTAACCAAAGGTATCTCTGGGGTGAAACACCACGACTGCCGCCTTTGGTCAGGCAGCGAGGGCCAGACAAGCCCAGGCACGTTCCACCTGGTAATATTGGGATTTTATTCCAATACCAAAGCAATAACCACAAAAAATATTAAAAGCTGCTGAAACCAAGAAAGTCCAGATGAAGGTGAGTGTGGGAGATTCACACCATGGAAACACTCAAATTTATCAGTAATAGCTCCATGCTTGGTTCTCCCAAGCTGTGGCAGGAGGACACATCTCCCATCAATTGGAAGTGGCAGAAAAATTCTGGTATGGCTTTTCTCCTCGACACATGAACACTTTTAAGATGATGAAACCATGTCATCTGTACTTTTTTTCCCAAGCTCCACCAGTTTTATTAGGAGTTTGGAAAGAAAAAGTTATTTTTCTTTCATTCAGGAAAAACCAAAGCATTTTATCAAAATGGAATAATAATAACAATAACAATAACAATAATAATAATAATAAAAGCTAACACAGGTCCTGTTCAGTTCTCAGCGCTCAGCCTTGTCCTGGTGCCAAGTTCATGAATGTAGAGGGGAGGTAAGCTGGATATCTTTTGTTTTGCTTGTTTTGTTTTGACATAGCTAAAGGTTTTCCTGTAATCAAGGACCTTGAGAGAAAACATCAAGTTTAGCACACAGTGAGCTATCTCACTTGCTGGGACTACTCCCAGCCAATCAAGTCAAGAGCTGTCTAAATCATTGTTGATATCTGCAATAATAACTTGTCACTGAAAATGGGAGATCATAGCATCCTAGAATGGTTTGGGTTGAAAGGAAACATAAAAATCATCTAGTTCCAACCCCCTGCTATGGGCAGAGACACCTTCCTCTAAACCAGGTTGCTCAAAGCCCCATCCAACCTGGACTTGAACACTTATGGCGAGCGGGTGTCTATCACCTCTCTGGGCAACCCGTGCCAGTACCTCACCACCCTCACAATCAAGAATTTCTTCCCAATATCTAATCTAACCCTGCCCTCTGTCAGTTTGAAGTCATTCCCCCTTGTCCTGTCACTTCATGCCCTTGACAAAAGTCCCTCTTCAGCTCTCTTGTAGCCCCTTTAGGTACTGGAAGGTACTTTAAAGTTTCCCCAGAGCCTTCTCTTCTCCAGGCTGAATAACCCCAACTCTCCCAGCCTGTCTTCTTAGGAGAGGTGCTTCAGCCCTGTGATTACTTTCATGGCCTCTTCTGGACTTGCTCCAACAGGTCCATGTCCTTCTTATGTTCCTAGGAGGCAGCTCTCTGCTGGAAAATGAATGCTGTGGGCACCACCAAAGAAGAGAAGAACCTATGGTACTTCCTCCTTTATCCATCAGCACATTGTGCTTAAAAAAAGTTGGCTCAACTGGTGTCAGTACGACATTGTTTAACTGGGGCCAAAGCTGAGAGCAAGCTCAGCACATCTCATGCCCAGTAATCTCTCTTGGCTGACCTTAAGCAGCATTTGCAAGCCTGAGGCAGAGCCATGACTCCCATCTTCTCTACTTGTTGAGATGGAAGAGTGTCACAGACATTTCTTTTATGAAAAATCCTCTCTTAGGATTTTCCTGCTGGAGCTGAGAAGTTCAGCAACAAGATGTAAACAATAGGTTATCTTCTGCTGTGGAATGCAACAGGTCTGTCTGGATTGGCGCAGCTTGCATGTTTATAGTTAATGGCCAATCCAGAACTGAGAACTCTCGGACACAGTCCGGGAGAGCTGGTTTTGTTATTCATTCTTTACTTTTCTTAGCTTAGGTTAGCAGCTTCTGGAACTCTCCCTTCTTTTTCTTTTTAGTATAGTATAGTATATGTATATATCATAACATAATAAATCAAGCCTTCTGATCATGAGTCAAGGATTTCGTCTCTTCCTTCACCCCGAAACCCTTGTGACCACCATCACAGAAGAGAAGGTGACACAAACCCCAGAACTTTTTATTAGTTTTTGCATGCTCTTCTGGACTGTTCTCAGGACAGTTCGTGGCATTCCAGTTGCAGTTTTACCCCTCATGCTACTGGCAAGTGCTGGTTTTGCAGGATATCAGGAAAAACACCTCCCTGAACTCTTACTCAAAAGCAAACATCAAGGCAAGGAAAACACCAAGTATGATGTGCAACCACATAGCTCATCAAAACAAGGAAAAACAGGCACAAGAAAGGAAATTTTACTTCCTTTCTAGTTTCTCAGATAATTTGCAGGCTATTTGGGTGAGAGAACAAACAAAAGAAAAAAAAAACAAGAAAAATCCTTAAAGACAGATTTCCAGGTATGCTTTAAAAAAAAATTCAAATTAAAGAAAATATTCTGCTGCAGAAAAGGATCTTTGTGCCTTTAACAGAGTTTGTGGCAGCCTAGAGATACCACCCATAGCAATATTTGCCCCAAACTTTTTATATCTCCCTACACACAAGGGCTAGACACTTTCACCTCCCAGCTTTTGATGGCTGGGATGGTTTCTGAAAAGCTAATTTAGAGGATGGGATGGTCACTTGTTAAGCTCCTGTTGTTTGCAAAGAAAATAAACCCTTACATACTGCAGGGATGCCACCACCCAAGGTAGCCCAAGGGGCTCCTCCTCCACACCAAACACAAGAGCCCCCAAAGAGCTGAGGCAGTCAGTCACATCAACATATACTTAGAGAGTCTTTAATCTGTGGACTATTGACATGATAGACCATAATATCTCTTTAGGAGCTATTACAGCCCATTGCGACAATAGGTACTTATGGAGTCCTTAGTCTGCAGATTGACAGGATAGACCATAAATTTGTGTCTAACTAGGCAGCTCTTATTACTCATCATAGTAGTCATGCAGGCTAAAGAGCCTTAAGATTATTTGTTAAATTTTCTAACAAGTTGTCCACTCCATAATTCAAATGGCTCCTTGCTCCTAGCAAAATCAGTCAACCTTGCACAAAAATAAATGTCCAACTGATTTCCCCCATGAATTCAGTTGGATGATATTTTCTAAAGACTGGCATCCAGAAGCCAAGATGTTGCCAATGGATTTGTAACCTTGCAAGTCCAAGGGAAACAACGGGGATAAAATGTGGCAGAAGCCAACAGGGGAAGGAGTCTGGGATTTCCTGATATTTCTAGGGAAATATTTCTTTGGTTCAGACTCGTGCTAGTGGCAACCTACAAGCTTGGGAGTACTCTGCTCAGTCCCCTTGTGACCCAACCAAGAACTTCCATCACCTTTACCACAGCTGGGAAACCTTCTTGTGAAATCAGGACAAACACAAGGTTGGGTTAGACAGTGGGTAGAGATGACTGATCCTCTCAGGTTCCCACCCCAACTTGGTGGTGCCTTGAGTCAACCTTCTCCCAACCTGGAACCCAGGTCTGACCTTTGAGGGTTAATTTAGGGATAGGATAATAATACCAAGAAAATAAAGTGAGAAAGGGTCCTTGCAAACATGTTCTTGCAGACCTACAAAGCCTCACGGGTGGGCACAAGTATGGCAAATGCCAAGGCTGGCCCAGGAAGAATGTCCAAGATTGAAAAATATGGGGTGATTGATGTCCCCTGCATCAAAGTATGATAAAGAAAGAACCAAAGAGAAACCACTGATTTCATGGAGTCCACCAAACCAGAAATTTGATTCATAAACATCTTATTAGTCACTGCTAGTCTAATTACGGTGATTAATCAATTACCACAGCTAAAAACAACTTGAGAAGAGAAGAACCTTGTTTTTTTTTTTTGTGCCAGCCAAGTAAAACTGGAGCTACAAGGTGAGGCAGAGAATACACAGGCACACACCAAAAATGCCTCTCTGCCTGTGTCCAGCGGTTAGAGAGGAGCCAGCTGACTCCAGTTTCCTCCATACCAGGCTTTGGGCCTCATCAGTTATGCAAATTATAGAGTACCATGCTGTCTGAAGGACAAATTTTGACTCAGCCCAGAGGAAAGCCTTAGAGGAAGGGTGGGGGTAAAGTAGCCTGCCAAATCCACTCATAATATTTACAGTAAATGGGCTTCTTTGCTGTTGTTTAGTATACAGTCAGTCTAATTATTTTTGAAGTTTTCATTTAAAGAACCTTCTTTATCTGCATCTCCTTCTATTCCCCTCAAAGATGTGGGAAAACTTTTCCCTTGTTTCAAAAAAGCTCTCTGCTACCGGCAGTCCCTTTCCTGTTTCTCCAAGCCACGTTTTTTTTCTGGTTTGGTGTTGAAAGACAGCACTGGTGAGCCTAAGATGCTGCTCTGAGAGAAAGAAAAAGGAGTGAGCAGCAGCAGCATGGAGTGGAGCCCAGCCAAACCACGTGGACCCCAAGCTGCAGCAGCTGCCATAGCTGCAGCCAGAGCCCAAGCCACAGATAGAACCACCAAGCACTCCAGTCCTGCTCCAGCAAAGTCAGGCCCAGGAGAATGGTCCCCTGACCTGTTTCAGAGCCCTGTCATGTCCCACCAGGTTTTGTCTTGTCCCTGTTTTTTCCATTGTTTTTGGCTAGGGTAAGAAAGCTCAGTAGCCAGCCTACCCAACATTTTGTCTTCCCATACACCACGTGGCTCAGCAGAGGGCCAGTCGCCATTTTGCCTTTGTCTGGGAAACCATGCCGGGTGCTGTCTTCGAGAAGCGTTTTTGTTTGTTCAGTGGTGAATACCCTTTTGTGGGTAAAACACTCTCTTTTGTATATTTTCATTCATGTTGCTGTGGTTATTGCAATTTATTAGCAAATTGTGATTCCATCTTCTACTCTCTCAAAGTGTTTCATCCACTATTGGATGTATCAGAAGGGGGCAGGGGAAAAAGGGCAGCTTGAGTGGGTTTGATTTTCCCACTGGGTTTTAAACCAAAATACAAACTGATACCTAATACACAGATGTGTGTTAGGATTCCCCCCCAAATGTGTTCCATGCAACACACATGGCATTACTGCTGGTCTCATTTCAATACAAAAAAAAAAAATCTCTCTGCTCAGTACACCAACCAAGAATTCTTCCCAAAGACTGAAAACAGACATAAAAACATGCTTCCCTCCCACACCAAAAAAAGCCCACCTCCCCCATGCTGCTCCCTCTGAGCAGCATCCCTCACAGGGAAGAAAACACATGGTAAAAGCAGGGTTGGACCAAAAGTCCTTCTCATGCTTGTTGTGCCCTGATCCATAACAATTATGAAAACTGTTTAGCTGGGCTGGCATTTGGAGCATTTACTGCATTCCTGCCAATAAATTCCAGTCATGAATCTGATGAAAAGGTCTCCCTGCCACCCCCTTCTCCCTCCCTCCCTCCTTCCTTCCCTTCATTCCTCCTGGCTTTCTTTACAACCTAATACCCTGTCGATGCAGGGCCAGGGCCTACTTAGGGGAAAAAAACCACCCAGTGCCAGACTGGAGAAAGCATGCAGACTGAAAAAGTTAATAATTACTTGTTTGACTTTATAATCTAATCACACCTATTCCTAAAATCAGGCAGTGAAGCATGCTGGTGTACAGACAGGGTTGCTACCCAAGGATGGACCAATGGACAAACAGCATCAGTCCCTACCCAGGTAGGGAGAAAGCAAGGGATGGACAGACAGAATGGACAGTGTTTGGATGGAGTTCACAAGCTTGACCACGCACACATCCCTCCCCTCGCCTCTCACTTTGCTCTGGATTAATAACATGTAGCAATTATAGAGAATATTACATTCATTAACTAATTAACCCTCCTGATGCTCCGTCAGAGCTGGCACCCTCTTTTTGCAGATGGAGGCTGGCAGAGGTTTGCCCTGGGCTATAAATCAGGGCAGGTGGGCAGCACATGGGTTAAGAAAGAAAAAAACAACCCAAAAAGCTCTTTGTGGATCATCCCACCCCACTTTTGGGTGCAGCAGCTGAGGTGTGACCCAGACATAGACTGTGCCACTGCCAGCCAGGGTGGCACCACCGAGACCAAGCAGCATCCTCCCATGGTGTCCTAGGGTGACATTATGATGCTTGCATCCCCATTTGTGTGTTCTGTTTATTCTGGATATTATGTTCTGTGCCTTCAAGACTGGCTCTGAAGACCGAATGTTTTCTTTTGGTTTTGTTATTAGCCTGCACCCCCACAGCTGGCGGGACACACAGACGGGGTAGTACATAGTGCAGCTTTTGCTTTTTGCTTGGCTTTTTGCTTTGCTCTTGCTCTTGCTCTTGCTTCTGCTTTGCTCTCGCTTTTTGCTTCTGCTCGTTAGTTTAGCTAAGCAGTCCAAATTTTTCCTTGGACTGTTTTTCCTTTCCCTTTTTTGGGACTACTCGAACCTGCTCTGGACTGTGACCTGGGAAACACCAAGAGTTTGCACCTTGTGGCCTGCAGCAGCTGCCCCCAGCACCGGAGGGACTGATAACAGAGTGACCACTCTCAAGAGAGACTTTCTGAATTGGTCATCTTTTTCAGAGCGGTGAGTGTTGTCATTCAGTATTGTTCATTTTGTGTGCTAGGGGGTGCTTTGCCTGTTAAATAAACAGGTTCTTTCCACTTCTCTCTGAGGAATCTTTCCTGAACCAGTTGGGGGGAGGGGCTGTGTAGGTTTGCTTTCTGGAGGGGCCCCCTTTTGGAGGTTTTCCCCCAAATTTGCCCTAAACCAGGACACATGGGGGCAAAGATCGGGTAATTTGGGGTGTCACCAACACCCAGCAACATCATCCTGCGGGGACAAAGCCCCAGGGGATCTGGGGCTCAGCACCACCCTTCAGCAAACCCAGCACCGATCACACTGGCTGCTCCAGAAAATAACCTTAATGCAACATCTCAGGTAAGTCAAGGCTTCATGCTCTTGACACCCAGGATACATTTTCTATGCTTGGCTGTGACAAAAAACAGGAAAACTACAGGTCACTGTGTATGACTTATGGGTTTGTTCCTTTATCATGAGCTAAAAAGTCTCAGCCTGGCTTACAAAGAAAATTAATTCATCAGTTCAAACACAGTGATGTAACTTCAGGGTCCCAACTCTTTTTCCAAATAAAACTCCTGTTATTTTATTCCCACTCAAAGGATGATTTTATGGAGTTATTTACTCTGTCTGCTTTGCCTGGGAAGGTACTGCCAGAGCCCAGCCACAGGGTCATTGGCAGCTGTCCTGTGTGGGCAAGTAGGATCTCACCTTATGGTTTAAGTTCTCAACTATTTTGTCATTTCCCCTGCTTTTCTACTCAAAATCTCACCTTGCACACCAACATGCAGACATACAACCCCTCTCGTATAACTTTGCATCACTGGCAGTGATCCCCAGCAATTTTTAGTATCCATAAATTCAACCCATTGCTTTCCATCACTTAAAATCATTAGATCCAGAGCCAACTTCACTGGTTGTAAAACTGAAGGATGTTTGAACTTCCACCACCTTCCCAACACCTGAGTTTCTCCAACACAAAGCAAACTCTTATTGATGCAGATTTGGCAGCTCTACAAACAAAATCTATTCAACCTT
This sequence comes from Geospiza fortis, assembly GCF_000277835.1. Taxonomy (NCBI): domain Eukaryota; kingdom Metazoa; phylum Chordata; class Aves; order Passeriformes; family Thraupidae; genus Geospiza; species Geospiza fortis. Next base: position 35,220 of record NW_005054884.1, read on the forward strand.
TATATGTATTATATAGAATTCTATAAAAATATAAAATATTTTCAATATACAGTGAATATATTTAATATATTCAACCTTTATAAAATATATATTATATATTCATTATATATTGAATATACCTATATATTATATATAATTATATATATTGAATATATTTATATATATATAGGCTGAATAGATTTTGCTGAATATATAACCATCCATAGTCTTATTCATTATGTACACATATAGGTACATATTTGCAACAAGGCTTAACAGCCCAAGTGCTTCTGAATTATTCATTTAATAGCAATATTTGCCTTTCCACCTGCTCAGGAATTCAGGGAAAAAACAGGAAAGTCCATGGGAGCCAGAACTTTACCCCAAAGATAGCTCACCAAATCCCAGCACTCCACCAGGCATCTTACTTCATCCCCAAGGATGGGGCACAGAGCCGGGTATTCACCATTGCACACGGAGAAGCATCACCAAAAGCCCACTGGGCATTTTACTTCATCCCCAAGGGAGGTTGAGGAAGCACCACAGAGCTGGGTACTCGCCATTGCACATGGAGGAGCATCAGTGAGAGCATCATCAGGACCTCCTGCAACCACCCTACAGTGCTTTGGCATTGTCAGCACAAGCCAACTAGGGAGCTGAAGCCAGGAAGTTTTTTATACAGAGATTCAAAGGGTAGAAAAGGACTGAGACAGCTCTTACAGGGTGGGGGGTTTTTCCCCCTTGCAAGTTAAAACCAAGATAACGATACTGTGTGTGGACCAATTTGAAGGGCTGAGCAGCCAAACCAAAATTAGTCTCCCAGGCAAGAGCTTCCTAAGCCTCACAGTTTAGGAAAGAAAGCTGAGAAAAAGCATGAGGAAAAAAAAAAAAAGATTCCTTGGGAAGCTGGAGTTCACACTCAAGCAAAGGTGATCCTGCTAGTCAAATATTTTTCTGGCATAATAAAAATAAAATCAAGTGCTGGAGCAGACTCCCTTGGAAAAGCAAGGCCCATGGCATGTGTTTTTCCTCCTTTTCTTTCTCCTCCTCCCCCAGCACTTTCTTTCACTAATAACTATATTTTCTTGTATTTTCTTTTTCTTGTCTCTTTTCTCCTAAAAGACTGATGCAATTTCCTGTCTTGTCCCAATGTTTCCTGTTAATTAACAGGGTGAAAGTTATCATCAGGCATTTAAATGACTACCCCAAAGAAGAAGGGAAAAAACACAGGAAAAATAAAGAGAAAAGAAAAAAGAAAGGGGAGAGAAGGACTGTCTATTAGCAAGCACCATGTCACATCCCTAACAGCACAAAATCCCCTGGAAAAAAAATTTTGGACCAAACAACTTGAGTCCATCAACAAAGACCCCCCCAGGGGTGGCTGCCACAGCAGGTCTGTGTACAGGGGGTGTGAGCCCCCACTCTTCCCTGGATGAGAATGGAAAATTCCTGCAATGCTTTCCCAGAAAAGCTCTTTTCTTGCATTAGAAGGAGGACGAGGAGAAAGAGGAGGAGAAATGAAAAAAAAAAAGAAAATAAAATTTAAAAATAAATAAAATAAAGTAAAATAAAATAAAATGCAGAGAAAGAGGCAGCTGGCAACATTCAAGATGTTGCTTTTATTAAAAGAAGTTAAAAGAATAAAAAACAAACAGAAAAAAGTGAATAATCCAAAGCAAGTGAACAGAAATCCTGGGAGCTGCTGTGCTCCTTCCCTTCCTTGACCTTAGCCCCATGCAGGATCAGGCCACTGTCTCCTCTGTGCCTTCCTCTTCCTCAGCAGCAACTGTGACTCAGCCAGTACCCCGGCAGCATCGAAGCCAAGCCAACAGCCTCGGCACGCTGATGGGGGTGAAAACAAAGCAATTTAGGCAAAAAAGTGAGGGTGGTTAGAACAGAGACCATGCCTCAGCAGTTAATATCTCAGTGCTGAAAATAAACTGGAAAGGAAGCTCCTTTGTGACAGTAGGCAGGCGGCCAGGCAGGGGATGGCAGAAGGACCTGGCACCTACCCGTTGCCCAGCCCATCACCCTCCTAAAGCACCTGATTAGGGCTGGGGAGGGAGTCCTTACACACCATTTATTCCATGTGCACTCGAAAATGGGGTGTATCTCTTTTAAAGTCAGCATGGAGGTTTATGATCTTGGCCGCTGCAGTTCAAAATAGACATTTCCCATGCTGGCAGCAGAGAAATGCATGTAGTTAGTGGTACTGGTTCCTCTAGGGTAAGTAATATCCACTGGCAGACAGTGGAGATGGAAATGATACAGCCCACATCCCTGCCAGCCTGGGGCTGCTTCTCTACAAGTGTTTTTGTCCCATCGAGTTTTAAATGTCCCCAATGATCTAGTTGCCAATGTTCATGGGGACAGCTTTTGCAAGCAGAGCATGGTCTGAATTGACACCTAACCTCCAAAATTCACCTTTTTATCCTCATTCCTCCCCAAAAAGTGTCAGGTTGCAAGATAAAACACGAGTGGTCCCCATCATGAAGGACTTGCTGGTGGTAGGGTCTTCTTCTGCATTTTATTGTCAGCTGCTCTCAAAGGACCATTTGGTTGGGAAAATCTATCAGTATCCAGAAAAATGGATTTAATGGAGGTATACAGGGATGGATTGAAACACCCAGCATTTAATGGGGGGCACCACCTCTGCCATCATTTCTGTTTAAAACCCATCATAGAGCAGTATCTAGGAAAGGTTCAAAAGGCCCTAAAGCATTTAAAAAGTAATTATTAAATGGGTCCTATTTGCTTTGGGGGAATTTTAATTGGCAAAGAGCCTGGAGCTGGCAGGAGGATAACCTCAGCATCCCCACAGCAGCACAGGGGGTATCCCAGGGTGTTCCTGGGGGGGTCACTGCAGGGTGAGAACCTCCTTAAAAAAACCTCTCAAGGCTGAAGGAGCCAGAGCAGGTCACCAAGCCAAGAGTCCCAGGGTTGGTGCCAAGCTCCCGGCTCCCTCCTCCCTGTCAGCCACAGTCAGATGATGTGCAAAGCAAGTTGAGAGGTTCCTAGTCTAACCCCTGATAACTTTGTCCTTTCCAAGACGGGATGGTGGGTTTTTAGGTAAGCAGGGAGGAGAGGTTATCTCTCCAATGAAGCTGGGAAGGAAAGGGTGCAATGCCCTGTGATGCTCAAAACAAAACAAACAAAAAAACCCAAAACAAAACAAAACAAAAAAAAAAAGAAAAAAAGTTTGCATGATCAAAAATAAACAAAGAATAAGTGACTTAAAAAAAATCCCCAGCAATTGTTTATCCCTGGGACAAATATGCAATCCTAGTTCCACAGGAAGATGTCAGTTTCAGATTATAATAGAATGCCAATTTGTAAAAAAAGGCACTTCACAGGTGGTTATAAACTCCATACAAAAGGGAGGTGGAAAGAGGGGAAATGGGAAAACACAGGCAGAACTCTGCCAGAGAAACTGCATGGGATCCTGTTTACATGGGGATATGTAATGAGGAGCCACTTTGGAGCACAAATAGCTCTGGATTTGGGCAAGGTGCTTCTTCCCTAGTGAGCAGATACCAGCAGGGATCAGAGCCATAGTGAAACATTTCTGACCTGTCTGCAATTTTGAAATGAAATATCATTCAGCCAAGTGGTCCCTTAAACCTGATGAGGTCCCACTTCCAGAAGAACCAGAGAAGGGAGTGATGCTGATGCTTCTTCAGACTCCAGAGGTCTTTTCCTGTCTTTTTGTTTCAGAGGAGTTGGGAGGGAGAAACTGAGGCTGGGCTTGCTGCAGAAGAGCCCCATGGATCTCCCAGCCTCGAGCCTTGCAAAGCCTTGCTTGGTCCAGCATCCACCAAGCATTGTCACTCAACATCCACTGGCTCCAGGAGACCCTGGGGCAGTTCCAGAGTCAGGAAAAGTCAACAGGATTGGGCTGAAATCTGGGTAAACTTCCAGGTTTGGTATTTTATGAATAAGCCCTAAAGTGGAGGTGGTGAGGACATAAGCCAGCTCATCTTGCTTTCCCTCTGTGATGGCCGGTTCTGGGCTTCTTGGAGAGCTTCACTTTGCCAGCAGATCCAGCACCATCCATTTATCCTGCAAGAGAGACATCTTCTCACCCACCATGAGCACCATAACCTTCCATCAGTCTCACGCCATGCATGGGTCAAGAGGAAGGTGTCCAGGGCTGAGTGGCGATCATAGCATGGAGAGCCAGCATTGACACAATCAAGCACCATCAGCTCACTTCTACCCTTGCAACAGAACTTTCTCCATGGGTCATATGGGAATTCGGCTCCGACTAATCCAATGTCTCCAGACCACAGGCCAGCCACGTCCAGGGTCTCCAAGCATGACTTTACTTGTTTGAAAGAAGAGTCATAACCAAAGACATCTGCCAAGAATGAGTCAGCTTAAAATACAGGAAAAACTCCCCTGTCTCCCATTTATAGAATTTATTTTTATCGACAATGGGATATTTTTGCTTTTTTTTTTTAACCACATTGAGGATAGAAAGGATCTGGGCTGAGCGCAACCATGTCAGTGGGAGCCACCATGAGCGAGGAGTCCTTACCTACCCACAGAGTGACCACAAATGAAAATAAATAAAGGTAAGGATAAGTGGAGCCAGTGCCTTGGGGAGAGCAAGGGGTATATCAGCTGGAGAATGGGATGGCTGGGGAAGAGACAGCAGAGGTGGGATGAGAAGAGGACACCAGCATAGCATGAAGGACTATCCAATATTGCATTCCTGGGCCAGGAAGAAGAACAGAAAATAGGAGGGGGAGGAAAAGAGTAGCTCAGATCAGTTATTGCAAAGGAGAAACACTCCCCATACATACCCCTGGCCTCACTGCTCCCCCTCCCAAATCCTCCAGTGCCTCTGGTATCCATCAATGAAACTGCTTTCAGCTTCCAGACAGAGATTGAGACCCCAGTAGTGGTTGGATCTCAGACTCCTGATCATCAAAGGAACTTTGTGGAGAGATGCAAGGGCACTCATTTTGATCCCCTTTTTAATGCTCCTCTTGTCATCATTCTTTCAAACCCCCCCACCATGTGGTTTCCCTGACAGAATGGCTGTGAACCCCAGTCTGGTTGCGTTCCCAAATTCTCATTGCTGAGAGCAATCTGCCTCACTAAATCGTGCCCTTCCAGCTTCAAGACATTAGAGGTCTACTGGCCTTGAACATTGCTACTATACCAGCATCCACTGCCCATCACTGGTGGTCAAAGCCTACGGTGCTATAGGAACCCACTACCACCAATCGCCCATAATGTCTTCTTCCTTGGCCATGTACTCCAGTTTCCAAATCTACCAAAATTAGCTTTCTTTTTGCTTTTATAAAGCCATCCTTTCATCAAGGAGCATGAAGAAGAGTGTACAGCCCTGGTCTGGAGAGGATGAGGGATGCTGGATTCTCCAACTGGCATTATGGATCACCATCTGCCCAAACTAGATAAGATCAAGCCAAAGCACTCACCACGTACCCTGCCAATAACCCATTAAAGCCCTCTTCAAATACATTTTTCTGCTAACTAAAATATGCAGGAAGGGGTAGAAAAAAAGCAGGAGAAAGTCAGTTTTGGAGTATTGCTGCAAAGTGCATTTATTTTCCTTTCTTGACTGGGTCTCTCTGGTTGGGAATTTTCAGCTCTGCACTTCTGCATGCAGAAGGGAGATGTCAGTAAATCAAAGCAAATTAAAAAGAAAATGCTCTTTCATGTGGAAGCATTCAGCTTTGTTTCAGGGCTTCGGTAGCTAACTGTATTCCTTCATGAGTCAACTCTCCTATCAGCTCCTCATTAAATTAAATGGCTACAATTACATTTGGAGAGGAAAAAAGAGCAGGTAATGATCACAAAGAGTTCTGTTTCCAGACTTGGTGGGAAATGAACATTTCATAAGACCAAAAAAATGCAATACAATGAAACTATAAAAATAGAATAAGTTTAAAAAGCATTTTCAGGGCCAAATGTGCTTTCTTTTGGGGAGAAGGCTCTATTGAGGAGTTGGAGGTTCCCTTTCCAGAGGCCTTTGGGAGGCACCCAGAACAAGCCATGTTATTTCCGGCAGCCCAAGCCCTCACTTCCCACCTTCCCTTTGGGAGCAGAGCAGCCAGACAAGATGTTATCAATAGGTTAACCCTTATAGAAAACCCCCTTTTAAAAGTGTGTACTTCTTTTGCTTATTTCATATGGTATCCTGTGGAACTGAACTCTCTCCTTTGCAATAAGTATATTTCAGAAGGAAAAAGGAAAAAAATCTAACAACATCCTTATTGTATTGTTTTGCTTCTTGTCTTTTTTCTTATTACAGTCTCTTTTTTTTTAATTCCCTAAAGCTATAGGCTCCAATAACAGTAACAAAAAAACCTCAAAACCCAAAAGTCTTCTGTATTAAAAAAAATAGTGTCAAGTTTCTCTGTTCCCTCTCCCCCTTCTTTTGATTAATTCTCATTAGGGCCTTTGAACAAACAATATGCTCTTCTCTCAAATAACAGACAAGGCATATATTAGACCCAAATAAAAACAAACAAGACTCACTTAAAGACATCCACACCAAATGCAATTCCTGAAGAGAGGCAGGGGTAAATGCGTGCATGCAGTCACCAACAACCTATTTCTGAAATTTGTTTCAGGGCAATGAACAAAAATAATAAATAAATCAAGGAGACATCAGCAAAAAAGAAGGACCTTCAAACATCAGTCAGTACATGCAGGTACATGGTTTCAGACACTCTAATCCTGGTAGAGACAGAGCCCATCCACCAACTTGGCCCATCCAGGATGGAAGATGAGGTGCTGAAGACATCACACCTTAGAAAAGGGGTGGGAGTTGGACTAGATGACCGTTAAAGGTCTGTTCCAACCCAAAGCCCAAGAAGGGTGGGGAAACCACCCTCCAAACCTCCATCCCATAACAGCACCTGGAGGCTAAAGGAAATGGCAAACAGGAAAATTATTAAAATCATAGAGTATCTCAAGTTGGAAGGAATCCATAAGGATCATTGAGCCCAACTCCTTCTGCAATGTCCTCTGCAAAAAATGGGGTCACCTTTCCTTGCCAGGCACCATGAGCCTCACACAGATGCAGGATACTGGTTACCCTACCAGGAGCAAAGCCCAAGCACAGCTCTCATCCCAGAGACAAGAGGTGCCACCACCACCAAGTCAAAGAGACCTTGACACCAAATCCTTCTGCAAGGCACAACTGCACCTGCTCCCATAATCCATGTATCTGAACAAATCATCAGCCAACATCACTTAGCCTTCCCCAACAGGCCTCTTCCTGCCTCGGTCCAAAAATTAATGGGGCGTAAGTCTGGAATTCAAAGGAAATATGGGCTTTCGGGGATGGAGAACCTCACCTGGGATTTCAGCACATCCTCTGCATGAGAGGTATGCGACTGCTACTGAAATGAAACCTAATTTCCCCTTCAAGCATGCCTTTCTCAACAACACACATCCCCAAAACTCCTCAGCATCACTTCGCCTTCTGTTGGGACCCTTGGTCAACTCAACCCACATCCAAGATCAAGAAAAAAAAGAGATGTCTTACCTGAAAGCCTCCCAGGGGCTAGACAATTAGTTCTCCCTGTTTCAGTGGAGGAAGGCACAGAATCTGGACAATCTGATGGAGCAGAGGCAAAGAAAAAAAATCCAGTATATAAGCAGTTCTTCGCAGGTTCCCAGCAATGCCATGAGCAGAACACACATTCCAAAGGGCTTAGCAAAAAACAATTACTAACTGTCCAGCACAGAGACTGTAGTTCATCAAGAAGCATCCACCCTAACTTGTTGCCTCAGTCAAGTCTGTACATTGTGCTTCCTCACCATCCAACGCTGATTATAGACTGGCAAAAATTACAGACTGGCTGCCACCTCTCCGCCCAAGTCACCGGGTAACAAGATCAAGGTTGTCGCCATTCTGATGTAAGCAAGCTCCCAAAAATGTTTAAATGCATTAGATACTTAAATATATAAATGTTTTACACTTCCAATTTAGTCAACACCTGTAACTCACCAAAATGGGAACTAAAAAGGAAATGTATCATTGCTGCACTTTTGCAGCAAACAGTCTTCATTTGCATTTCTCCACTCAATTTTTGTCACCACCAGTTGCTGGTCGATCTTATACCCTGCTGTCACCTCCTAAGGCAGGTGGGCAACTGGATCTACTCCTCCATGCACCACCAAAGGGCAGAGTAAGATTGACAGACCTATTAAAAGTTTCTCCTGATGCATGAATGTAGTTGAGGTCAAGATTTGGAACTCTGCATCCCAAGCCTGTTCCTCCAGATGAGAACAGCCAAAAGCCAACACCAATCTCCTTGTCCTGCAGGCAAACTTCAACTTTTTGGTCACTACCACGTGTGGGACAAGCTCAAGGACAAACCTGAGAAGGCCTGTGAAGTTCACAAAACCTTCTGCTCCTCAGCAAGTTCCCAGAGACTTCGGGTTTTGTCAAATTTGGGCTCCCTAATGACATCACTTTGCTCACAGCTGTATCTCAAAGCAAGGGCCACCACCAGGAGTCAAGATAATTTTCTTGCTACTGATAAAGTAATTTTTCAAGATTTCATCCCTGAAATCCAAGTGGACAAGAAATTCCTGTCTGTATAACCTCATTTTATCAGAGTAAAGCCCTAACAGGAATATACAGTTTAACAGGATATACTTAATCAAAGCAAAAACAATAGGGGAGACAGGAAATGGACTTACTTGCAAAATACTGTATATGATGCCTTGTCATGAGAAATATGGGTGGTTAGTTGTGTTGGTTTTTTTTTTCCTTTGTTTTTGGGGTTTTTAACCCTTTATATTCCAGGCAGAAGATTCCCCCTGCCCCTCTCCTGGGATGGCTACAAATGCTTGGGCAACAGATGCTTTCTGAATGCAGGCTGGACCACCCTGCTCTGCACTGGGCTCCTGCCCCCAGCTACAGCTCCCTGAAGAGTCCCTGTGGGATAGAGGACATAATTTGTCCTTTCCATGTTGTCTTGTTCTAGGGATCATATGCAACCAGGTCCCCTGTTAGGACATCAAACAGGATGGCAGGAGAGAATCCTATCCCAAATTAAAATGCATAACCTTAGCAACGGGGTGAAGTGTTTTCATGACTTATCAGCTCCCTTCTTGTATCTCATCATCCACAGCCAGTTCTTCTCATCAATGAATTATCTTCTGAAGTTGCTTTAGAAGATGCAATATTTCTCACAATATAAAACCATTGCAGAGACATCCAATTAATCCTGGTGGCCACCAGCATAACTTTGCAACATGTCCAATAGCTCCTGGAAGCTGCCTAACCTTCAGCTCCCCTGAAATTCAAGGCCACAGGAAGGCATTCAGCTCTTCAATGATGTCTCAGTGGGTTTCCTGAACTCTCATACTCCAGCACCACCATGACTAGCCACCCAGGAGCATGATGGACACAGCGACTTGCAGCCCCTTGTCCCACTTAATGATGGGTCAAAATGCCTGCTTGAATTATTTGGAGGCACTGCTGTCCATCTCGCTTCCAACACAGCTGCAAGCAGCAGCTCCTGCAGGGACATCAGGGATGCTGAACACCCACATACCTCCAGGCTTGCAGGGTGAGACTAGCCCCATGCAAACCACTGTCACCCATGCCTGCAAATATCCCATGTAAAGAAGAGGGGAAGTCCTCTCCTTGATGAATGTCCTCTCCATCCCTGGAAGTGTTCAAGGCCAGGATGGATGGGGCTTTGAGCAACCTAGTCTAGTGAAAGGTGTCTCTGCCCATGGCAGGAGACTTGAAACTAGATGATCTTTAAGGTCCCTTCCAACCCAAACCATTCTAGGATTCTATGAATGAGCAAGCCAGCCTGGACCTCCAACCTTCCCACAGGTAATCTGGCCATCAAGGGCAGATCTTTCCACTCTGCCAGATCTAGTCTGCCAATGCACAAACTGATGTGGCATTTCACTGCCTGAAGCAGACCCCCAGCTTCCTGTCCACCCCAGCTTTCCTTCAGACAGTGACACAGCCTGTATCAGCCTCCATCACCTCCAAAAAACAGTTGAATCCCCATCATAATGGTTCTAATCTAAAAGAGGGGAGATTCAGACTAGATAGAATAGAGAAATTTTTTACAATGAGGATGGTGAAATACTGGCACAGGTTGCCCAGAGAGGTGGTAGATGCCCCATGCCTGGAAACATTAAAGGTTAGGTTGGACGCGGGTCTGAGCAACCTGGTCAGGTTGAAGATGTCCCAGATTGTGGCAGGGGGGTTGGACTGGATGAGCTTTCCAACCCAAACCATTCTGTGATTCTAGGATCATGGGCACTGGTGACCACTTTGAGAGCCCATATTGGTCCTGGTATTCCTGTCTGTCTGTCCATATCAAACACAAGACATGGCACAAAATACTTAAATATTTTTGTTGCCACTATCACACTTGATGGAAAAGCAAAAGTTTCTTGCTGAATGCATATTCCCAGCTCTATCAGCAGATGCAGCTGCCCAAGTCTAAATGGAGGGACCATCCTCCCCCCAAGGTCCCAGGGGAGAAGATGGCTGAGACAGGAAACTCTTGGTCCCTCCCCAGAAGAAATGCCAAGAAACCCTGAGCTTGGAAAACTCACCTGCAACAACAGATTTCCAGGCTCCACTTCAGCCTGTTGCAGCCCAGTAGAGTTCAGCTGTAAAACAGATTTTTCTTTCAAAAAGGAAAAAAAGGAGGATTTTTTTGGTGAGTAACCCAGTTGTTCCTGTGTTTCTGATAGGCAGCATTATTCACTTCCTATTGGCCAATAGGAATAACTTTTCCTTTCAAAATGGCACATTCATGTTCTGCAGCTTTTCTGTTTACATGTTTTGCTACTTTATGTCATCACTTGCTGATTAATAAACATATCACTGAGCTAACTGAAAATGAGGTCCTGGCAGAGGCAGATTGGGTGTTTAAACCCTGCTAACAAATTTATCCTAACATCTTTTCAGGAAACTAAAATCAAGCTTTAAACCTTCTCTCCTGCAGCTCCGAAGCTCTTTACACCCCATGCCAGGATCATTAGTGAGTGGAAAGAAAGGCAATAAAGGCAAAAGAAATAGAAACTTTTGGGGAAGCACTGCAGGGATGCAGGCAAAATAATGCCAATCTCACACAAACCCACAAAATTTCGCAACCTGGCAGATCCTCAAAGTCTATTACAGAGCAACCATTCTGCATACCAACACATGCTCAGGATGTTGAACCTACTCCAGATATCCTTCTTTCATTCATGACTCTTTATCTCCTGGCTTTTTCAAGCTGAGGCAAAATAGTTCATGCTTCGTGACCTGTTGTATTGTGTTCTTATATGTTTTAGTTGCATTAAGTTGTACTTTGGTTTATCCCAGTTTCCCCCCTGTTATAATGGTTCTGCCCCTGCTGCCTCCTCCCTTCTTGTTAATGTCAATCTCCCTACCTCCTCCCCCTGTTCCCCAAAAGTGGCTGAATCCTTCCCTTAACCCCTCCCCGGTGTCCTGTCCTTCACTCAACGGCCCATCCCCTCCCTCTAGAAACTTCTACCAAGGGCATTGAATGATAGGTTCAGGCACCGGGGCCCCTCCCTCTGGTGGCCCTTATTGGTCCCCCCTACCTGCCTGTTTCCCTGGTCCCCACGCCCTCCTGTATCCCCATTGGCAGGCGGGGCAACACCCCCCTGGTTTACTCCCCCCTTTGTAACACCCCGCAGACCCCAAATCAACTGGAGTCCATTCTCCTTCTTCTGCCTACGTCGTGGTGCTGTCTCGTCTGAAAGGTGAAAGCCTTAGCTGCTCTCCTGACCTCCCGAGGAATGGGAGAGTGTCCCTCGCTGCTCGCTGTGCCAGAGCAACCCGGGGTGGCTCCGAGCACACACTCGGAGAGGAACTGCAACAGTGACCCAATTTTGAGTTAAACATCTTTGCCTATTTCCACAAGTCATAAAAGGACTTATAAGTGTTTCTTAAAAAGTGTGCAGAGGGGGGAAAAACAACAGTCCAGCCTCCAAAGGAACAGTAGGCAAGATGGGACCCCACACAGTACCAAAGCAACCTCAAGGTTGGGGTTTCTTTTAGTCCCAAAAAACTGATGAGCAACAATTTAACAGAAACTGTTCTTTTGGCAAAAACAAACAAACAAACAAAAAACAAACAAAAAAACCCCAAAACAATAACTTAGTATTGGTCTTCTTTGCCTCCGTGTACCACCATGCCCTTCCTGACTGCCATGGCCATGGGACATGATCACAGAGAACACTGTGCTCCAGCCAACACTCCAGATCCACTAATTCTTGAGGAGCCAGGAGCTGCTCCTTCCTGACCTGCTCCCCTTTCTGATTCTCCCCACATCTCCTCCTTCTTCCAGACTGATTTATCTCACACCCGGCAAGCTCACTGCCAACCAAGCGTTTATGCAGACAATCACAAAAGAACTGGTGCCAGCCTCAAATGGGCTTCTCCCCTGGCACCCTGACATACAATTACAAGCAACAGGCATGCAAAGCTGTGCTAAAAATAAAAAAAGAACAAGAAAAAAACCATTTCAACCCCTTTTCCTAATTTTTTCAACCTGACAAGGTGGGATTAAGTTCCTTTAAAAAGACAAAGATTTCTAACAAGTCCATTTATCAAGGTTCCTTTGGATTGCCAGGAATCAAGGAGATGAGGTGCTGGTTCCTGTGAGAAATGCATGTATTTTATG